>NW_025214179.1:0-40040 GCF_004010195.1 Chiloscyllium plagiosum | reverse complement strand
TAATAATACAGCTGACAAACTTTACATAAAGTAAATAACATTTTATTTTCCAGTGGACAACTATATGACTTTGCTTTCTCAATATGTCTGCTGAACTACTCTGCCGCCTGTTCTGATCAAAGTTCATAGACTCGAAATGTCAACCTTTTCTTTTCTCTCCATACATGTTGCCAGACTTCCTGAATGAATATTTCCAGTATTTTTTGGACCTCCTTTAGATTTCCAGTATTTTGTTATTACTACATTATTCAGTTTGCACTGTGAGCCCACTGCATTGTGGACTGAAGCTGTTTAATTGTTTTCACTGCCAAATTTCTAATATAAGAGCAAAGGTATTTTATGAAGGCTCAAATGCTGTTATACAGCACCCAAGAACAATCTTTCACTGGAGGTGATAAAAACACATCAAGTGGGGTAATAAGCAGTGGGTTTTTTTTTTCCCCAATGAAATAAACACCAATAGATCAAAATAGTGGAAAGAGACAACAAAATCTACCATCATGGTTGGGAATTAAATGTTTTCACTGGACGCAGAAAGTACTGTATATGATCATAATCTGTGACAACAGCACAGCATTTCATGAAAGAAGCAGCAAGGTAATGCAGCCTACTAAAAAGCAAGAGGAGTTCAGTTTTCATCAGAGAGCATTTTAATAGCAATAATTCAACTTACCAATATGGGCTCTATCTGAAATGATTAGTCTACTCTCCCAATCTTGAAGGCCTGAAGATAAACAAAAAGTTGTTATACTTCATAAAAATGACAAAGGAGGAAAATGTTTATTCATATGGCACAACACCCAAAAGTGCTGCACATGGTAAATTCCTTTTGGAAACAGTGACTATTAATCAAAACCTGGTGACAACCCTGGTTTGCTGAAGCCCCAAACACCATGATGATGAAATATTTTTAAAATTACAGACTTCTTGCTTTGACAGTCATCTCAACACTCAGGTAATAGCTAGCTTTTAAAAGGAACAAAATTTGAAGTCAGCACTTTAGAATACACTGCACTCCCTCAGCACTGCAGTAGAATATTCACATGCTAGACTGGGTTGAGTCTTTGACTTGCTGACCAAACAAGATGGTACTATTAACTCAGTCAATTTCAGACCTAAGCTCTGGTTTTGATAGAATTCCACAGCAAAGGAGGCCCATTCAGTCCACTTGTCTATGCCTTTAAAGAGCAACCACTTAGCCCCATTCCCCCTTAAATCTTTAGTTTTCACATATTTATCCATTTCCTGGCAAGCAAAAGGATGATCTCAACAAACCTTGTGAGTTAGTGTATTGAATTCTGGTTCCCTGGTTTTAGTTTCAATCCACCAAGAAACCAATGTTTTTTTGTTTGCATTATATCTGTCTGTACATCGATAGAGGGGGTGGGGGTGGTGGTGTTTAGAGTTTTAACGAGTTGAGCTATATGTTGACAGTTCATAGCTGTTTACTTGTGATTAGAATTTACTTATTTCTAATAAAGAGTATAGAAAAACCTAGTCAGTATTTTCTGTTAACTAGATTCAAACAGACAGAGAAACTGGGACTTTGCATGCTTTGTTTAATAACTCTGGGAGTAGTAGAGCTTGACAATCAGGGCTTTTCAAAGTGAGTTGTAACGAGAGATTGGGGCTCATGCAGCATCATTTTGAAAGAGAGGGGATTGGCTGCTTTGCCTGTGGTATCAGTTAAGAAATACCATTGAAAGTTGCAAAGGATTTCCTGCAGATGGCAGAATTGTCCTCAACAATATTAAGTGGATTTCCAAAAAACAGGTTACTTGAATTGGCATGTAAGTTGGCAGTGACTTTGCCTGATAAAGCTAAGAGAACAGATATAATTGAAGTTCTAATACAGCATTTTGGTTCAGGAGGAATACAAGGCAGATCAGGTAACTCTAGGTAGCGAATCACCCGGACCAGATGACATTTAGTTATGGTTGAAGCAGTAAAGTAAAATTGCCATAGTCTACCAGCCCATAGGGCTGCTCTTCATTGGAGAGAGACAACTGGTGGTGGTTTAACCTAAGGTTCACCATGTTTCAGGTGAGGGGAGAGGTTGAGAAGGAAAGTCCTTTATGATATCTCAGCTGGTGCTGGAATTGATGCTGTTGGCACCACACTGCATCACAAACCAGCCATCCAGCCAACTCAGCTAACTGACCAGCTTGATCATAAAGAAACAAAGAAGCAGCTGGAGATTGTAATTTGCTTCACTTTTGGCATTCAAAGAAAGAGACAGAATTAAAAAGACAGGAAATGGAAATGAGAAAACTAGAATTAGAATTCCAAAACAAAGGAACGACGAGAGAGAACACACAAATTACTCTTGGTAAAATGTCTTATGTGGACATAAAGACAGATGTAGTGAATCCAAATCATAATCTAAAATCCAGAAACAAAATCTTTGAATTTGTACAAGCCCTGTCAAAATGTGAGGAAGAGGATGGGGAGGCATTCTGTATGCCCATTGAGAAAACAGCGAGACAAGTGAATTGGACAAATGGAGCCTGGACTTTGCCATGCAGACTGCATTAACAGGAAGCACAGGAAATTTACATTTCATTGTCAGAGGTAGTTTTTAGGGATTATGACATTATAAAAAAGCTACATAGGTTGCATAGGAATTATTTCCTGAGGTAAAAACAAAAATTGCTGGAGAAACTCAGCAGATTAAAGTTGAAACGTTAACTCTATTTTCTTCCTACAAATGCCGCCAGACCTGCTGAGTTTCTCCAGCAATTTCTGTTTTTGCTTTAGATCACCAGCATTCACAGTTCTTTGCTTTATTTTAGTTCCTGAGGCTTACAGGCTAAAGTTCTGGAATTCAAGGAACAGCTCAAGCAAACCAATATTGAATTTGAAAGAGTGAAGCCAAATAATTTTGACAGGTGGATATGAGCTTTGCAAGCTGAAACCATGTGTGAAGTCTTTAAGGAGATTATTCTCTGACGATTTTAAAGACTCACTACCTTCTATAAGAACTCATGTTGAGGACCAAAGGGTTGCAAATGCTGGACAGGCAGCAATAATGGTCCACAGTTACGAGCTGATCCAGAAAACTAAATGATTTCTGCATCACCTTTAAAAATTTGAAAGGGATCAAAAATGGGAAGGTGAAAGGAAGGGATAAAGAATAGATCACTAGGAATGCCCCAAGAATTCCTCTACAGGTCAGAAGAAAAAGTAGAGTGGAGGTGAAAATCAACAATTGAAATGTTTCCACTATAACAAATTGGGTCTCACACTATCAGAATGCTTGAATTGGAGGGGGAAACCTATGGGACTTATTGGCATATTTAAGAATTAATCAGAAAAGAGAACACAGAAAATGCCACAGATCAAATTGTAGCTGTATCTACAAGTACATCATTGGAGATAAACACTGCTGAGGGTGCAGAAGAGGTACATTGTGTAGATAAGAGATATAAAATGCATTGGTCCAAACAGAAAAAAATGTTTTTATCCAAATGATGCAGGGTAGACTGGAAGAAACCTTTCTCTTTGATGTAAAAATCAATGACTAGGAGGCATATATTTAAGGTAAAGGGCAGAAGGTTTAGGAGAGATGTGAGGAAAACCTTTTCTCACAGGTCGTGGTGGGAATCTGGAGCTCTCTGCCTATAAAAGGTGGCAGAGGCAGAAACTCTCAAAGATAAATCCCCAGGACCTGATCATTTAAAAGGCATCAGGATGGGTATATGAATCGAAGGGTTTGGAGGGATATGGGCCGGGTGCTGGCAGATGGATTTTGATATCCGGTCGGCATGGATGAGTTGGACTGAAAGGTCTGTTTCCGTGCTGTACATCTGTATGACTATTTATCTATCCCTCTCTGTACGCAGGGATACAGGTGACATTCAAACTCTCTTCTTGGAGAAGAATTTGGTCTTCTCTCCACAAAGTTCAATAAAAGTTAGTGTCAGTAAATAGGACAGGTAGAGACTATATCTTTTGCATTGTATCATACAAAATCCAATTAGACAGTGTAACTTATTATCTGGACCAGAGGTAGTTGGTGCAGTTAAGGTAATACCCATGGATTGTGTGGATTTACTACTGGGGAATGATCTGGCTGGAATGAAAATTATAGCTTCGTATATAATCAAGAAAAGTTCCATTTTTTTCACGTCATTTGAACAGTTCAAGAATAGGTTGAGTATTTTTCCACTGTGTGCGGTGACTAGAGAAATGGCTAAACAAAGTCCACCATCAGTAGTGACAGTAATATCGCACACCGATGTCAGGGTAATCAAAAATCTATTTGGGGATGAGGATTGAGGATAATGCAAAAGAACTGTTAGAATTTCTTCATTAATTGAGGCCCAAGAAGCAGATCCAGAGTTAAGTAATTTGGCACAGACAGTTCACACTGAAGTTGAAGCTGAAGAACTTCCATAATGCTATTAAATATAGAGCTCTGATGAGGAAACAGGCGTCCTCATAGACCTGCAGCTGACGAACGAACAGTTGTTCATCAAATTGTGGTATTGCCTCAATATCATACAGATATTATAAGTAGCATATGAATTTCCTGTGTCAAGACATAGCGGAAGTGGTGAAAGGCAAGCACTGATAGAGGTACTTTAAGGACAAGATTTCATAAACATGTGGTCCAATTCTGCAAAACGTATTATACATGCCAGGTCACAGGAAGACCTCAACATATAATCAACATCTTGATACGGAGACTATATTTTTAAGAACCACTTACTTAGTCACAGAGTTGTACAGCACAGAAACAGACCTTTCCGTCCAACTTGTCCATGCCGACCAGATATCCCAACCCAATCCCATCCCATCTGCCAGCATCCGCCCCATATCCCTCCAAACCCTTCCTATTTATATACCCATCCAAATGCCTCTTAAATGTTGCAATTGTACTAGCCTCCACCACTTGCTCTGGCAGCTCGTTCCATACACTTACTACCCTCTGCGTGAAAAGGTTGCCACTTAGGTCTCTTTTATATCTTGCCCCTTCAGAATGTGTATCGGGTATAAACAGGTAGGGAAAGAGTAAAGTACTGAGTTTTGTGAAATAAGAGGTTCAGCCGAGCATGACTCAGATCACATAAAAATAATGGGTACCAGAGGCAAGAGTAATGGGATAACATGGTGGAAAAGCATTCATTATGTAGAGCCATTTCACAATATTGGAAACATTCAGTATGTAATGTCAGTTTAACAAGGTTAAAAAGTATTCATTATGTGAAACCAGTTAAGGTTTAAAAACCTTCATTGTGTAACAGCAGATGGCTTAATTGTTGCTATTGACACTCGCTGATTGTAATGGTCACCCAATCAATATGTATGTTGCCTTATCTGGATGCTCCTCCCTATAAAATGACTGTATAATTCATCAAGAAACTACTATTCCAGAGAAGACAGAGAACTCATGTCTCTGTGCACATGGGAGATCGTTCTCTCTCCCTCCAGGGCCCAGAATAAAGATGGAGGTGGTAAAACTACGGTGTCTTTGAGTATTTTGCTTCGACTAAGGGGTAAATGGAATGACACCCTCTCACCCGAAACCTATGCCCCCTCGTTCTGGACTCACCCATCCCAGGGAAAATACTTTGTCTATTTCTCCTATCAATGCCCCTCATGATTTTATAAACCACTATAAGGTCACCCCCTCAGCCTCCGACGCTCCAGGGAAAACATACGCAGCTTATTCAAACTCTCCCCATAACTCAAATCCTCCAATCCTGTCAACATCCTTGTAAGTCATTTCTGAACCCTTTCAAGTTTCACAACATCCTTCCAATAGGAAGGAGACCAGAATTGCACACAATATTCCAAAAGTGGCCTAAACAATGTCTTGTACAGCTGCAACATGACTGCTCAACTCCTGTACTCAATACTCTGACCAATAAAGGAAAGCATACCAAACTCCTTCTTCACTATCGTATCTACTTGCGATTCTACTTTCAAAGAACTATGAACCAGCACTCCAAGATCTCTTTGTTCAGCAACACTCCCTAGGACCTTACCATTAAGTGTATAAGTCCTGCTAAGATTTGCTTTCCCAAAATGCAACACCTCACATTTATCTAAACTAAACCCCATCTGCTAAACTAAAGCCCATTGGTCAATCTGATCAAGATCCCGATGTAATCTGAGATAACCTTCTTCGCTGTCCACTACACCTCCAATTTTGGTGTCATCAGCAAACTTACTAACTATACCTGTTATGCTCACATCCAAATCATTTATATAAATGAAAAATAACCCTCCACCTCTTCTTCCTTCAAGCCAGTGCTGTATCCAAATGGCTAGTTCTCCCTATTTTCCATGAGATCTAACCTTGCTAATCAGTCTCCCAAGGGGAGCCTTGTCGAACACCTTACTGAAGTCCATATCGATCAGGTTTACCGCTCTACCCTCATCAATCCTCTTTGTTACTTCCTCAAAAAAAAAACTCAATCAAGTTTGTGAGACATGATTTCCCACACCAAAACCATGTTGACTATTCCTGATCAGTCCTTGCCTTTCCAAATACACGTACATCCTGTCCCTCAGGATTCTGTCCAACTACTTGCCCACCACAGATGTCAGGCTCACCGGTGTATATTCCCTGGCTTGTCCTTACCACCCTTCTTAAATAGTGGCACCACGTTAGCCAACCTCCAGTCTTCCCGTAACTCATCTGAGACTATCGATAATACAAGTATCTCAGCAAGGGGCCCAGCAATCATTTCCCTAGATTCCGACAGAGTTCTAGGGTACATCTAATTAGGTGCTGGGGATTTAACCACTTTTATGCCTTTCAAGACATCCAGCTGTAACATGGACATTTTTCAAGATGTCACCATCTATTTCTTAGTAAGCTGTTAGTGGATTTTATAGGAATATTATTAAAAACAAAAAGGAGGACATCAGTATACCCTTACCATAATGAATATGACAACCCAGTTTCCAGAGTTACCCTAAAAGGACCATTACAATTAAAACAAGAGCAAAAAAATTAACAAGTTTTGTTTACTTATTCTGACTTCTATTTGAGAAACAATCTAATCAGGTTTTAACTTTATGTCTAGATTTTTCCAGGACGTCAGCAGCAAGATATAAGACAATTCAAGTCAGCTGCATATTCTTTATTCTTGTCAGGTAAGGAAATTAAAGATTGTGGTGGTGATGGGATTGTAGGACTTGGGAACATAAACTGATCAGCCCTCATCTTATTGAGTAACAGAGCTGGCTTGAACAGCAAATGGCCTACTTTGGTTCCTATTGTGTGTTTATAGGACTCCAACAATGATCCAATTCAACAATACCTTGGATACAGGGACAAAAGTACAATGATAAACAGGGTAATTTGCCTTGAAGTAAAGTGGTGAAGAGGCCATCTGATTTAGGGTGTTTAAAATAGTAAAGGGAATTGACAAGGAGAATGCCTCTTCATTCTAGAGGGGGAACTTGGAATAAGGGGATTTTTTTTGTTAGGTCTTTCACCCCAATCTCTAGTCTCGTTCACAGCTGGAACACGATTCCCAATTTATGAAACACAGACCTTTATACTGACCATACATGTAACAACATGCCCAGAATTAAGAGGCAATTGCCTCTTAATGTTGTACATTGTATATGGAAGATTACTTATGAAACCAGCATTCTTGGAATCAATAAAAATAATATTTGATAAAAATAGGCCTTTTGGATGTGGCAATCAATCAACAAAACTCATGATATGGAACATAAATAACATTCTCAATTTAAATTTCATCAGTATTAGAGGCACAAAAAACACAACGAGAATTATTTTATGCCACAGCCATTCTTTTCACAGACAAGGTGTTAAGTTGGCTCATTTAAAATCTTCCTACAAGTTGTAACTTTAACGGTTCAGTCATGGGAAACATTACATTTTCCATGGTGCTTTATTCAACGTCAACATTTTAAACAATCTACTTCATTTTTTACATGAAATTAAACCACCACTTCAGTCTGACTTCAAACTGATTACAAACACTTGAACTGGTCTTCAATGGGTCAGCATATTCCACTGTCGTTCTCAGTGATTTCTGGCATGGAAAAACAACATCTATCTTAAGTCTAGTTATTGTGAAACTATCTGGATTACAAGTGCAAATTATCCTCTTTTTGTGAACATGAAACAAGTTTTCCCCATCATAATAAATCTTCAGTCTGTATATTAATGATTCAAGACCAGCAAACATAAAATTTGATTCAAAATGAAGAAAAAGGTCCATAATTAATTACTTTGCATGACAGGCTTTGAGATTATTGAAATCATGACACAACAAAGCCAAAATCAATCAACTGGGTAACTGAAAGGGAGTCTGACATTGCACTTACTCAGGAAATAAGAGTTTTATATGGGTTATAGGAAAAGAAAGGTCACAGAGTCATGATTAATGTAATAAACAGCCATAATGTGAACAAAATGTCGGAGAACATTGATATGTTACACAGTCAAAGCAAATTGACAGAAAAAAAGAAAAATAGCAAACAATCTCAAATTTCAAAAGACAACTTTCCTGCAAAAATATGGAATAGTACTGTTTAAGAGATGAACAGCTTTTGCAAACACTGAACTGACATTAACCATGCTGCTGTTATCTCATAACCACCATCCAATATACTTCAACTCCCAGATCAGTCTGAAACCTACTATACTAACCATTTCCCTTCTTCTCATTTTTTGCAGCTTCTTCAAAGAGACCTGGTAGATGAATGACCACTCCATTACCTACAGAATACAAATAGTTAGCTAATAAAGAAAACAACAACCATCCTAAAAATGAAAAGGTATGTGACAAAAGATATGGACAAAATGAAAAGGAATGAAAAACTTGGTGTGAATAATGCTGCCGAATGCAGAAACCCATGTTCAATTCGAATGGCAATGTTGGCTGGAGTCCCCTTGAGGGTGAGCTTTATTAATTGTGGAGAAGCAGAAAATATTTATCATAGACAGCAAGTCACCATAATTTCTTAGAATAACCCACTAGTCAGATTTCTTAATTGGGCTTTCTAGAAGCAGCCCATGGTTGACAATGAAATTTGGTACAATTGCTCTCCCAATATTTTGATTCTATTTGCCTATCATTAGTGGAATTGTTCCACTTATTGTAAATTAATGAAGAACTTGGAACTTAAACTTGAATTTTCAAGTAGCAGTAATAATGAAACTCAAATGGTTCTTCACTACCAAGCTCAGACTAGTAGTGGCTTGTTTAACCTATTTTTCTGGTGCTTTAAATAGTGGAAAAATGCAGTAATAAATTACAAACATACACAAACTGCAGTAAGGAACTATGCTGTTCACTGTCTTCACAGTCACTGGGTCAAAATCCTGGAACTAACAGCACCAGGGATATCCCTACACTCCAAGAACTGCAGTGGTTCAAGAAGGCAGCTTACTATTACTTTCTTCAGGACAATGAGGGGTGAGCAATAAATGCTGGCCTAGCCATCATCACTTACAATCCATTGACAAGCAACAAGCTATTTTCCCACTATCCATTATTTTGCTCTACAGCCTTCGCTTCAGGTGTTAAGACTGCAATCCAAGCACCATTGCCATTAGAATTCTAAATTGATTAAAAAAGTACTAAGATACACATGGCCATGAGTCACCAAATTACGTTGTCATAATCAAGTAGTTGAACACATAATCAATCATCATAATCAATCAAATAATTATTTACTCCCAACATATATCACATGTAATGTTTCGGACTCTGGCGTAATTAGTTAGCACATTCCGCTGGTAACCAAATGTTGGTGGTTCTAGATCATCCACAAGCAAAGACCTTTTTTGTTAGGCTTTTGTGGTGCAGTGTGTCACTACCTCTTGGCCAGGAGACCTGACTTCAAATACCACTTGCTCTAAAGGTATGTTGTAATATGTCTTAACAGGTTGGTTAAAAATCTCTCTCTCGCCTGAAATTAGGAACCACGCTAAATATATAAACTGCCTTTCTTTGCAATAAAATATCGACTGAAGATCTTTAACAAAAGGAATTGCTATCTTGCAGTAGCACAGGACATCTCACTGAACTCAAACACATGTAGCTAACGCACTATCAGCTTAATGAGACTATAGATTATAGATCATATTGTGTACAGCTTCAATACACAGTCCTTTAACATGAAGGGCAGTATGCATTTTCACTTGGATTTAAGGAAAACAAATTCTGTTTAGCATAGCAATCAATTGATTTTTATTAAAACCATCTGTGGTACAATTAAATGCTTTATCCTTCCAATTTATGGAGAGTTTATGGTGAGCAAAGCATTGTTGGCTGGACATTTGTCATTGCAGAAACAGCATGTCGGGAAATATTTTCAATGATCAATTACTGAGTGCGACATATGTGCATGGGCCAAATGCCATTAATCCTACAGTGCATACTTAAACCCAGTGGTAACATAGAAGTTTGTTTACAAAACTTAGAAAATGCTTGTCAAAGGACCTGTCTGCAGATATTTATTTGAGTTGAAATAAGCAGCCATATAATCTGATTTTCTGAAATATTAACTTCTACAGTTTTAACAATATCATTTTTTTAACAAGTTAGGAATAAATCATGTGGGCTTTACAGAATTCTATAGGGCAGGAGGTAGCCATTTAGTTCATTGTGCCTATAAGGAGTCTCTGGAAAAACAAACAACTCTAATGAAACTTGTTAGTTGTTCTGATATATCCTGGTTGTTCTGGTCGGTAATGTTGAAGACCTTTTCTTTCTCATTTGTAGATCTTAAACTGCTGCCAGGTTTGTTGACTCCATTCCAGATTCTGGATTAGTGGTGCTGGAAGAGCACAGCAGTTCAGGCAGCATCCAAGGAGCTTCGAAATTGACGTTTCGGGCAAAAGCCCTTCCTGATGAAGGGCTTTTGCCCGAAACGTCGATTTCGAAGCTCCTTGGATGCTGCCTGAACTGCTGTGCTCTTCCAGCACCACTAATCCAGAATCTGGTTTCCAGCATCTGCAGTCATTGTTTTTACCTTTTTGACTCCATTCCACCCCAGTGTCCAATGGAGAATACAACTAGCTGGTAATTTTATGAAATGATGCAGGTAGGTCTGTATAGCTCCACATTCTATATTGCAACTTTGCAATGTCCACGCCTAATGTCCCCCGACTGCCTCAGTTCTACAACCATTTTCCACCTTCTATTTCTGTGTCATTTCAGGCAATTAGTTATACAGCGTTAACATTCCCTCATACTAATTTACAAATACAAGCAGCAGAATAATTCCAGGTATGAGATCAAATGTCTACACCATGACTTTGCATTCATGGAGCACACTTGCAATTTAAATACAACATTATACTGGTGTTTTACACTAAGGGAGGGGGGGGGGGGGGGGTCTGAGATAAACAGAGGAAGTGACTCAGCTAGATTTCTGGTAGATAGTTATGAAGCAATACATATCAGGGATGGAAGGGTGAGGAGTTTCAACTGCTGACCAAAGAACCAATGAGTTAACATTATAAAAGCAGTAGAAAATGTAACCAACAGAACGGAGGCTTTTAGTGACAGAGCAGTTCTGCAGCAGGTCACAACAACAAAGTTTGATCTATATTTGACACTAGTATTTGCACACCCAATTGTTCAATCGTGCCTCTAAGCTAACAGGCGCTCATTAACTGATCCAGAATAATTAAGCAGTTCACATTTATTGTCTTGACAAAATACATCTGACAACTTACCAATGAAGGCAATCACATTGGGATTGATGATTCCACTGGGTAAAAGGTGAAAGTCATATTCAACTGAATCGACGACGACAGTGTGGCCAGCATTGTTTCCTCCCTATGTGTGACAGAAAAAGATTTAATGGAACATGTCTATTTGTTCAAATGCATGTGTTTTTCTGGATAAAAGAGGCACAGTTCAAAAATTTAATATGTCTCAATTCTCTTCTTGAATCACAAAGTTTCCTTCATGAAATAGAGCAGCCTAGCAGACTGCTACGATGTGAGATATTTATTTGAGGTAATGGAATTCTATTCTGCGGAACCACAGGATATGAATGATTGTAACAAGGTCAGCCAGGTGGACCTCATAGAATACAAGTTACCTAATGGGACCAGATTAACAGCCCCAATTAGGGAGCCCTGGCTGACAGTTATAAACAGGAGTGTACTGAACAAAATAAACTGGAGTGTCAGAGGTTTTGTTCACTCTGATGAAGCTGGATCAGTGTCAAGAGCTTTCCAGATATAAATGAAGGGTGACTTGATGACAGGATACCAGCCTCTGGGCAGTGATTTCAGTAGTGATGAGAGAAAAGCATGCTCTTTTCAACTTTGATCTCCAGCATCTGCAGACCTCACTTTCTCCTCCCAGTAGTGATGAGAGAAAAGCATGCTCTTGAAGAAATTCACTTGCAGTGGTCTTTGAGTTGGGTAAGGCATTTCTGGCATCATGCAGTTATTTGGAAAATTTGACTTGTTCGACCTTGCTGTCGAAGACTAGGCCCAGTTAATGGAAAGAATGCTTTTTCTCTCCCCAGGAAAATGACAATGAGTAATTCCCCTGACAGCTTGTGGACCCAGAGCATTTTCCATTATTAGGAGCCTAACTTTCCCTGAGGCACCAGATGCTGAAACCTTTCAAGAGTTGATGCATTTAGTTAAGGAATATTACTATCCCAGGCCACCTCTAATTCTGAGACACTAGTGGTTTTACTCCAAAATATCAGATCCATATTGGGATTTTTGACTAGGTTAACATAACTGGCAGAGCCATGTGACATTGGTTTAACCCTTAATGAGATGCTGAGACACTGTTTGGTATGAGGGATTAATGATGCAACCATGCAAAAACATCTAATAGCTGAAGCCCAACTAGATTTCATTGGTTTATCATTGAAAAATACAATAATATGAATTGTAGGGTATTCCAATTGAAATGGACGTCCCAAATGATCTTTGGGAACACCACTTCAGCAAGCCATTGTAGTTGCTGCCAGTATATGGACTCGAAACAGCAAAAGAATGCCACGAGACCTAAACGGAGTAAGAGAACTCATAGGCCAGTTTCCAGGAGAGTGCACACCCTGGAAAGCACAGCTGCATTGGTTTTGGAACAGTTAAATTGCTTAGCAAAATCCAAATCTGAACCAATCAAAATAAATGACTAAGTTAAATGGTCATCCATTTCGAATGCAGCTCAATACTAGCGTGCCATTTCAATGATCGCTGAACTAGTCTTTAACAAATTTCAGTCAATGCTTAAGTTTGCACAAGACTTTGGCTAGACTGAGAACCTATGTCAGGGAACCTTTACAGAGTAAGGGTACAATTTCAATTATGGTCTCTTCTGAGAAGTAGCTGGTTCAGTTACCACTGACTATAGTAAAAGGCTCGGGCCTAAGCTTGTTGGGACAAAATTGGTTGAGAAAGATTCACATAGGTTGTGAGATTAGAAAATGGCTGCACAAGTTAAATCCTAACTAAATACGTAGGGGTTTCTCTGGAAGTTCTAGGGACTATCAAAGGAGCCAAGGCCACAATGCATGCTGACCAGGAAGAAATTCCACAATTCTCCAAGTCCTGCCCAGTACTTTCACCTTACATGCAAAGGTAGAGGCAGAAATCAGAAGACTGGAAAGCGAAAGAATCATCAAACCAGTATAGTTTACAGAATCGGCAGCAATGGTCGTACCGATCTTAATTTGTGAAGCCTGAAGGGTTGGTATGCCTTTGTGGGATTTTAAACAAACAGTAAACTACTTTTAGTGGTTGGATAAATACCCAATCCCTCACATAGAGGATTTACACACAAAGCTGGCAGGGGGGGCTGTCTTTCACGAAGCTACACAGGAATGAAAAATAGCATGTGTGTTCAGGACTTTGGCTAATGCAGAGTGTATATACAAGCAGACAGAAGGAAAGTTTGTTGGTCATATTTGGAGTCAGGAAATTCCACCAACACCCTTACAGACATAATTTGTCATAATGTTGTGGTGAAATGGCACCAGGTGCACCAATTCCAGACACACAACTCCACTAAGCAGGAGAGTGAGTTTACTTCACGTAACAAAGTTTGGTGTAGGTACCACAGGAACAGTCCTGCATGGGTGAGAAGCATAGTTGACACAAGGTCAGGTCCAGTTATGTATGAAGTTGGGCTAGGTGCAACAGTCCTGAACAAGCACATGGACCATACGAAACCTGCAAAGAGTGTGGGAGCACAACATGCCTAGCTCCTTGACTGCCTTTCCAACTGTTCTGGAACTAGTGGGTTCTCCCTCTGTCAACCATAGAAGGGAACGCTGAATCGGAGGAGGACACTGCAGATATGGTCATCTCTGCCACCTGAAGAGGAGAATGAATTTCTTTCAAGATACTCCAGGCACAAGATGCGAGTTCCTGTGCATCCACCTGTATCAGAGGCAGAGTTGACGGAACAGGACATTGTGCTAAAATGCTCCAGGAGGAGCTACAAAATAAACAATGGTCTATGTCCTTGGACTCAGAGGGGTAAGGATGTAGTGATTGGAGTTGTTAATCTGGTCCAATCAGAGCGCCCTGGCTGACATATAAACAAAGGTGTCAGAGGTTTTGTTCACTCAGAGCTACGTCTGAGGAAATGGGATCAGTGTCAAGGACTCTCCACATGCAAATAAAGGGGGGTTTGGTGACTGGATACTGGCCTTTATGGAGTTGTTGCAGATATGAACTCAAATTCACTCATACCTCCAATTGGTAAGTGAAAGATGTAGGTCAGCCATAGAGAACATATGGCTCAGTTACACGATTCAAAACAATATGCATTGATTTAACACCTCTACTTAGTATAATGTCCCAAGGTCAGTCTTAACAGCACTGCAAAATAAAACTTGGCACCACACTTTAAAGACATTCAGGCAGATGACCAAAAGTCTCTTAAAGACGCTAGCTTTAAGCAGTATCTTAAAACAGAAAGAGTTACAGATGCTTAAAGAAGGTTATTCAGAGTTCAAGAGCGAGACAGGTAGATTGATTAAAGTATACAAGGTGCATGATGTCATGATTGCAAGTGTACAGTGACCTCTGGTCGCTACCTTTGAGCCAGAAGGCCCATATTCAAGTCCCGTCTGTTCTAGAGGTGTGTCTGACATGTCTGGCCAGACTGATTAAAAATATCTAGTGAACCCTAAGGCTGTAAGTTGTAGGGAAAGGGTGAGGCCTTAGGCGGAATTTAAAAAACAAGGCTGACAACTTTGAAACTGAGATGCTGTTGGACCAGAACTAATTAAAATCACAGAACATATGGAGGGGGAAAACAGGAGAAAGGGACTTGGTGAAAAACACCACCACAAATAATCTCAGCATTCTGAAGTGACTCGGGGGTATTCCATAGGATTAAGTAAATATATTGGGTTCCTGCCACTGAATCTCTGTAAAAATGGACACATAGGTGAGGGTCTGCTGGATAAGTCTTGGGCTCACTACATAGCCACAGTTAACAAAGTCTGCAAACACTAATGTTTCAGCTCACACAGGAAGCAATTCAGCAACTGTAGATCCACCTTCAGTTCTAAACAACATATTAAAAAAAAACTGTACGCTGAAGATCTGAAACGAAAACAAAAATTGCTGGTAAAACCCAGCAGGTCTAGCAGCGTCTGTGCAGAGAAAGCAGTGTTAATGTTTCAGGTCCAGTAACTCATCGACTTGAAAAGTTAACTCTGCACCCTCAGTACTAAATAGCATTTAGTAAAATTGCAGAATAGAAGGGGACAAAACCTGGTTGAATACCAAATTCTAATTTCAGCAGTTGAGTTAAAAGTTTTTAAAAATCAGTATGTTGTGTTATTAGTTACCTTTACAGTCACCAGAACATTACTAAACCATCTAGGCAGATGGTGGAGTGCTGGCACTGTCAGTAGACTAGTAATCCACCAGGTTCATGCCCTGGGGATTTGGGCTCAAATCCTACCACTGCACGAGATGGAATTTAAATTCAAATAATATTTCAATTAATAAAATAGAATTAAAGATCACATTTGGTTCATTACATACTAAATCCAGCATTAACAGATTTGGCTCCATGCAACACCTAACTTGCCTTTCAGTTCAATTAGGGATGGAAAATAAACGCTGGACTTGCCATTAATGCCCACATCCCATGAAAGAAAGAAACACTGGTGTGTAATGTATACAATGTAGTGTATATTATCTTATCTCCCCAGTACTTCAGTAAAAGTGAATTCTCTTCATTTGCTTTGGACTGGTGGAAAATATCCATCAGTACAATCATACAGAGTGTCCTTCAAAACTACTTCTAACTGCGAGAGAACATTTTGAACTATAACTATTTTAAACTGGAGGCAATGCTGACATTTACAGTCTGTTAGCAGTGCTCGGATCAATTTGAGGTGATGAATTCAGAGCATGAAATGTATTGCACACAGCATTGGCTGCTGAGGTTCTCGCCCTCTCTCCTCCCCCTGACCTCCCCAATATACTGGATAAGGCTAGTCACAACACCACTGAACATTTTACACCGTCATGCTCCAAGTCAGAATTATCTGGCACTGAAAAACAGGGACTACTCCAGCACCGTAGTGATACAGATAAGAATAAGTCAACTACAGATTAACACTCGTTCAGTAATGTGCAATACAGATAAGCAACAAATCCACCGCTCAACACTTTTTGTACAGACAAGGTCAGTGTATGAACTTGGCATCTAATGGCCCTGTATGCTGCCAGCAATCACAATATTATAAACCCCAATTTCCCTTTCTCTACTTGGATGAAAGAATATTTCACAGCATGTAATAATAACACTCCATTAAAAAGACAAATCTGTCGATTGTGGATCATATGAATCAAGACCAACTGCACTTGATCATATGGGGATGGGACTTCAAATATTACAACAATTGTTTTCATCATTTGTGGAAGAATGGCAGGTCTGGTATCACAAAACTAATTCTTGCACGCACTGATTAGGCTCAAGTATCAGCTCATGACATCAGACAAGGTAAGCTGTCAGCAAGAGGTGACAAAAAAATGGCCTAAGTTTCTCAACAAACCAAGACAGGATCAGAAAGAAATGGGAGATTTTGTAGACAGAGGGATGTGGTGTGGTGTGAAGGCAGTGGAGGTATCATTACCGATTCATCCTAGCTAGTTACCAATTTGAATTCACAGTGCCCTGGGAAAGCATTTGCTGCCTAGAGTCAAAGGATGAAGAGATGTCACCAGAATTGCATAAAGCTCAAATGGTCATTATGTGAAATATCTGCATTATGTCCACTTGAACTGCAAAGTGCAGAGGGGTATAGTTGGTTAAGCGATTAAACCCATGCTATTTTGGGTCCTAGCTGGAAGGAGGACAATGCAATCATCGTCCAATCAATACGCCAGAAAGACTGATTATTTATGTCTTCTAAGAAAACTGGGTGCTGGCAGTGCAGTGTGTGTCGTGTCAATAGATTTTTAAAAACACGAGAGGCATAAGGTACAACTATAAGACCATATGCAGTCTGCTCTGCCATTTGATCATGGCTGATACATTTCTCAACAGTAAGCACAGCAGCTCAAGCCAGGTTTGTATTGCGACAGCTTGGTGTCAATACAGTAAGGATGTCCAATGACAACACTGGAACTGCAAAATCTTCCTGAGGAGCAGTTTTCTTATTGATTGTTGTAAAGCACCTTAATTATGTCAAATAGAGCTAATCACAAAAAGCTGGGGTACAAATGTTTTAGATTATCTTCACTTGTAAATGATGAGGGATGAGAAGTCACTAACATGGGAATATATGCTCGAAGGGCATCACACTTGAAGCAAATTAGCATGATTCTCATTTCAGAATATGGAATTACAGGGGTAAGACTGAGCAAGTCAATAAAAATTCCTGAAAAGGGTGCGTGCACCTTGAATTTCAATCTCTCCAACCGACTTGAAATCTACTAATAAAATAAGCTTACCATAGATGACATTTATTTGACTGGAATTTCTATCTGTTTATTTTCCAAAGTGTTTTGTACCAACAACTTGCATTTGTGCATAGGGTTAAGATTATAGCAACATAGAAAATGCCCCAAGGTGCATATGGAAAAAATGGTCACCAAGTCAAATGAGGAGAGACATTGTGAGTTTATGCAAAAGCTTGGTGAAAAAGGTGGATTTTAAAATGGAGGAAGACTGGAAAGGTTGAGAGACACAAAAGTTGCAGAACAGAGTTAAAAAATTTATAAAGAACTGTGGATGCCAGAAATTTGAAACAAACAGTGTTGGAGAAACTCACTGGACTCAAAACATTAACTTTTATTCTCTAATGATGCTGCCAGACCTGCCGAGTTTCTTCATCCCTTTTTGTTTCAGAGTTCCAACGTTGGTATGCCAAGCAGCAGTTAAAAATATTCAGAATGAAAGTAATTTAATTCTTAAGTATCAAGGATAACTTTAATACAAAACTTAAATGTGTTCCTGCAAAAGCTTAGATTTCAACAATTATAAGAAACCAAATGTTGAACACTCAGCAGGTAAGGGCAGCATCTGTGTAGAAAAGATCAACATTAGTGATTTAGGTTTCACTAAAACAGAGAGGTTAGAAATGTAGTATGCTGTGTGTAAATGAATAACCTCTGAAGGGTGATTAAAAGGAGAAGAGATGGAAGTGGGTGATAGAAAAACAAAGAGGAGGAAGATTTGTGATAGGCTAATTGGCAAGAGAGTTTAAATGGCAAAAAGTTTAATTGTGCACAGCCAAAGGAAGCAGTATTGGACAAATGAAGAAACATGATACTTCCAGAGAAACTGCAAATAGCAGGAAAGCTGTGGTCCAAATGCAAAAAGGTGGTAAGAATGCAACAAGGGGAGGGGGAAGAAAACATCTAGCAAAAGATATGAAATAAAATATGGGCAAGACGTTATGACTTAAAACTGTTGAACTTAATACCACCTCTCAATTTTATTGATTTCAGAAGTTTAAAAAGTGTCAAGATGAAAAAGAAGGTGCAGTTTGTCAAGTCTGCATTGAGCTTCACTGGAACACTGCAGGAGACCAAGGACAGAACAGTTAAAGTGGGAGGGAGACGGAGAACTAAGTTGACTGTAGCTGGACATTTGGAAGCATGATAGAAAGGTTTCAAAAAGTCGTCTTCCAGCCCGCATTTGGTCTCCTCAACATGGAGACTACATCAGAAGCAACAAATATTGCAAATGCAAACAAGTGAAAGTAAATCCCTCTTTCACCTGGAAGTGCATAGGGCCTTGGACTGGGAAAAGGGAGGAGGGAAAAGATTAAGTGCTGCATCTCCTGTGTTCATGTGCACGCTGATTGTTTCAAAATTCTAGCATCATCAATATTTTGCTTTTGTTTCAGATTTTCTCAGCTAGATTACTTCAGTTAGAAGATCTTGTCTGTCTCAAGTGCACTGCCACCACTTTGAAAACTGAAACTTATAATTTAAGTAGGTTGTTAAGATTAATAGTGGCTATTAATATCCTGGCAGAAAATAAATAGCCACTAATATTCCTGGCAGAAAAATGCAAGCATATTAATGCATTAATATTTTACTTGTTGAATGTAATATATAGAATACAAGACTCATTCACGTAGAAAACATACACATGGAGTTAAACAACCAGCATTTTTGGACCAGAGAACAAATACTCAACAGTTGTTTATATCAAAGTCAACAAAAGATGAGCAGCAATACACCAAGGCACATGTTGATCAGTTATTAAAATATTGTAAATATATTCACAAGCTTTTAAAAATGAAATACATAGTTATGTATCAAAATGACTGAGGCTTGGCTGATGGTACAAAGATTCAAACCTTGGAAAATGCACCTTAAACATTACCAATGTGCTTTAATAGTAAACGAGATATCTAGGATATTTTGGATTATGCATGTGCAGAAGTACTAATGGAAAGAACACATTCTTTCACCCTTTGGCAGATAACTACTTTATTTTGTTGAAGGTTAACAGGTTTCTGAATAATTTGGTTAATGGTGTACATGTATACTCATTAATTCTACATTCAGTTAATTTGAAGTCATGGACATAAAGATAACAGTGTAACCCCATTATATACAAAATGAGGCATTCTGTCATTGTTACAGTTTCTCTTTTACAGAGGCAAGAGGTTTTAAGGGAACAATCATATATAATGACAGTTTGCAGAAATATCTTGAAACCAAAGCATAGCGTGGTGTTGAAGCTATTAAACACTAAATTGTAGAGGCTGTCAAAGTCAACTTTTGCAATAGCAAGTCTTTTAAACTATTTATCACAGAAATCTAATCTTACACAAGCTAAGGATCCTCTTAAGTTGTTACTAAGTTTAGATATGTATGAACATCGCTCCATTTTTGTTACTTTGCCAATATTAACCTTAGAGGAAAACGCACAACTGATACACACTTAAAACGTATCAGTGCATCTTTGTCTCTTTCTGTACACGTTAAGACCATAATAAAAAAAGAGCAGGTTGTTCAGCCCTTCAAGCTCACTCCGCCATTCAATGGGATCAGGGCTAATCCAACTTCCCTCAAATCCATTTTCCTGCATTTTCCCCTTGATTTCCCCTACTGATCAAGAATTTAAGGAGAAAGTGAGGACTGCTGATACTGGAAATCAGAGTCGAGGGTGTGGTGCTGGAAAAGCACAGGAGGTCAGGCAACATCCGAGGAGCAGGAGAATCAACGTTTCAGGCATAAGCCCTTCATCAGGAATGAAGTTTGTGGGTCAGGGCGGGGTTTGGGGAAAAGGTAGCTGAGAAGCGATAGGTGGATGAAGGTGAGGGAGAAGGTGATAGTGCTCCTCCTTCTGACCTATCAGAGATATATTTCCCTCCCCACCCCGAAAAGACCATTCCCTCCGTGACTCCCTGGTCAGGTCCACACCCCCTTGCCAGCCCACACCCCACTCCAGGCACCTTTCCCTGACACTGCAGGAAATGCAAAACTACTCCCCTCATCACTGTCCAAGGGATCCTTCCACATCCATCAGAAATTTACCTGTACCTCTACCAATGTCATCTACTGCACCTGTTGCACCCAGTGTGGTCTCCTCTACATCGGGGAGACAGGATGCTTCTTGTGGATCGTTTCAGAGAACATCTCTGGGATACACCGCCCAGTGGCTGAACACTTAGACCCCCCCCTCCCACTCAGTCAAGGAAATGCAGGTCCTGGGCCTCCTCCACCGCCAAACCTGTTACCAACCGACGCCTGGAGGAAGAACGCCTTATATTCTGCCTTAGGACCCTGCAAACACACGGGATAAATATGGATTTGAACAGCTTCCTCATTTCCCCTCCCCCCACATTATACCAGTCCCAAGCCTCCAACTCAGCACCGCCCTCCGGACCTGTCCATCACCCCACCCCCAACCTGTCACCTTCTCCCTCACCTTCATCCACCTATCGCTTTCTCAGCTACCTTTCCCCAAACCCCACCCCTTCCCATTTATCTCTCAGCCCTGACCCACAAGCCTCATTCCTGATGGAGTGCTTATGCCTGAAACATCAATTCTCCTGCTCCTCAGATGCTGTCTGACTTACTGTGCTGATCAAAAATCTAACTTATTGTTAAATATACACAAGGGCTCTATCTCTACTGCTTTCTGTGGCAATGAGTTCCAAAGACTCAACCCACAAAAGAAATTCCTCCTCATCTCAAGTTTAAATTAGCACCCCTTTATTTTGAGATGATGTTCTCTGGTCCTAGACTCTCCCATGAAGAGAAACATACTTTCAGCATCTATCCTGTGAAGGCTCTGAAGAATCAGGTTTCATTGAACATTTTTCTAAACACCATTCTCCCAGTTTCTCAGACTCTGTTACATCTGTCTGATGACACAACTTTCCATTCAAGAGCTTTTCATGAGAATTTCCCCCACCAGGATTGACAAGGCCCTCTGCCACATGTTCCATTTCACCCTCTTTTGCTCTCTCCATTTCCCCGAACCATCATGTGGGCGGCATGGTGGCACAGTGGTTAGCACTGCTGCCTCACAGCGCCAGAGACCCCGGTTCAATTCCCGCCTCAGGCGACTGACTGTCTGGAGTTTGCACATTCTCCCCGTGTATGCGTGGGTTTCCTCCGGGTGCTCCGGTTTCCTCCCACAGTCCAAAAATGTGCAGGTCAGGTGAACTGGCCATGCTAAATTGCCCGTAGTGTTAGGTGTAGGGGTAAATGTAGGGGAATGGGTCTGGGTGGGTTGCGCTTCGGCGGGTCGGTGTGGACTTGTTGGGCCGAAGGGCCTGTTTCCACACTGTAAAGTAATCTAATCTAATCTAATCATTGGGTTCCTCTTATAGAGTCATAGAGATGCACAGCATGGAAACAGACCCTTCAGTCCAACCCACCAGCCTCCATATTCAACAATTCATCTTCCTCCATTTTCACATACTGCTACCACCAAACACACCTTTCCCTTCCTTGTCAGCTTTTCAATGGGATCATTCACCCAGATACCCTGTTCCATTTCTTAATTGGATCACCCTCTTTTCCCATGGCACCTTTCCTCAAGTACAAAATGCAGCACATGCCCATTTACCTCCTCTCTGCACTCTGTAGCAGGTCTCAAAACTTCGAGTAAAATATCACTTCTTCCACTTGAATATATTGTGCTCAGGGTGTGACCTACTTTATGTTGAGATGACCAAATGCAAACTGGGTGATTGCTTTGGAGAACACCTCTGGACAGTTCTTAAACCTGAGCTTTCAATCATCTTTCAGTTTAATTCCCCAACTGCCTCCCACTCTGACCTTTGTGTTCTGGTATGGCTTCATGTTCTAATAAAGCTCAATGCAAACCCAAGCAGCAGCACTTTGTCTTTCAACTAGCACTTTATAGTCTTCTGGACTCTGACTGAATTCATGAATTTTAGATCATTACCTCTGACCTATTTTGTTTCCTTTTTCTTTGCTTTCAGATGGCAGCCATTGCTATTAACACCACCTCTACACATCTTTCGCATCTGTACTATCCCCCTAACCACTATCTAGTCTTGCACCAGGAATTCTTAATTGAATATTTCCAGTTGTCCACCATATCACGTATCTACATTTGTTCTTCTTCCCATCCTACCCTAACTTATTACTCAAAACCGACTATATTGCTAATGTCGCCAGCTCTGATGTAAAGTCACAAACATGATACAGTAACTGTTTCTCTCTCAGACCTGAGTATTTCAGACATTTTCTGCTTTACAGGTTTCATGCGTCCACAGTACTTTGCTTTTGTATGCCTTTGATGACTTTCAATTGAGCATTTCTCTGGCTAAATATACAGAGGGGTTGGGGGGTGCGGAGAGAGTGGAATGGTGATGGTGGTGGGTGTTTAAAGAGAGAAAATAGACAGATAAGGGTAATGGCAGTTACTCTTGAAGTCATAGGAAGCATCACATTATACACGCAGAAGTATTGGAATATAAATGATTCCTAAAATAACACAAACTGTCATAGCAGTAAATCAGATCCTGTTTGCTAATCCACAAATATTCAGGACATTTGAAGCAGCAAACCAACTAAACAAACACAGCTGAATGGAAACTCTTGACAAAGAGCTCCTGTCGAGCCACAATCCTCCTTCAAATGGTTATTTCTCTATTTTTCTGTCGCATACACCGAAGTCCAAATAAAGGCTGATATTCAGCCACGGAGAAGCACCTTCAGTCAACTTACTGATGAGTTACACCTGCAATGAACAGCTTGTTCAATTGGCCCACTTGATAGACACCTGAAATTACAATAACTTGCAGTCCTATTGCATCTTTTATTAATCAAAGAATTAATCTATTCTTAGGATGGTTGGTATTTTCAAATGCACCGCAGGTTTTCCTTTCCAGAAGTGACAACTGCGAACCAATTATTCATTGCTTACTCGAGCAACTAAAATTTTCACTGAGTGGAAACCCTGGACTTTAGGGAAACCTATTACTGTACCACCTAATTTCTTGAACCCTTACCCAAAGATGTGTCAAGAACAGCACAGACCAAACACCAGACTGTCGAATCCGATGCTTAAAACTGTGTTTGGTCAATGTCAATCCAGCTCCAAGACAGCACACCCACTGGATGACTGCAAAAAGAAATGAAAACAATACCGCCCCTGTGCTTTGCAAAGAAGATTTAAAATATGTAAACTACTAATTCAATTTGACAACTGCTCCCTTGCCAAAACAAACTGAAATCAGAATGCATCTTTTATGTAGCTAAAATTTGATAGAAGTCCAAGATCCATTTGTTCAAATTACTGGGTAATTGAGCAACCAATGAATGTGCAAGATGAATTTTCCAGCACATACTGTTAAACAAAAGCTCCCAATATGGTTCCCAAAACAAAATTCAACTGAAGGACGACACATTAGGTATGGGGTGATCACATGCTTAGGAGATGGAGAAACAAATAATGTTGCAGAAGGAATTCCACAGCATGTGGAAATTCAAGGCATGGCAGCTTATGGTGAGGTGAAAGAAGGTATTTTGCATTCATGGTTAGCGTCAAAGGGATGGAGGAATGTACAGTTGGATTAGGTTACTGAGATAGGGAGGAGCAGGATTACAAGAAGGATTTAATGACAAGGTCATCAGAGAAATACAATAAATAGCAGGTAAGAGATGTTAAGCAAGTAGGACTTGGCACAGGATAAAATCAGACAGCAATATTTCGGATGAGTCAAAGTTTTCAGAGAATTGTAGACAGGCCAAAAAAGCTCTGGATTAGTTAAGTGGAAGGTGACAAAGGCATGGATGGAGTGGTTCAGCTTCAGATGGCTGAAGCAGATGTAAGGTGATGTTACAACTACAGGCATATTATCAAACCTTGGGTTTAAAGTTGAATGAAACTCTTGGAGATGGCAACAATCTGATTTCACCAGTGATAGAATGGTAAGGGGATGGAATCAATAACAAGCAAATGAAATTTATGACAGAAGGCAAAGACAATGGCTTCCATCTTCCAATGTACAACTTAAAAGAAATGGCAGCTCATAGAGTACTGAATGCTGAGCAGGTCCTGAAACCTAACGATACTGGGATGGTGGGGGTTGGAGGGGAGAAATAGTGCTGGATGATGGTCAGTGCACATGTGGTAGTTCGCAACCTGTAGACATTGTCACCAAAAAGCAATAATAGATGAGTAAGACGAAGTCACCAAGGTTAAATCGTTGAATAGTTCATGGGGAAATAAATCAGGAGTGGAAAGAGAAATCATTCTTGGAGACATACTACCAACAGAGGTGTTGAGGATATCAATGTCATTACTGCAGTGATAGCAAAGCAATGACAATGAATGCTGGTCATAACTACAAAGAGACATCAAAGTGATTTTTAATTAGGTGAGGAATATAATGCAAAGAGACAAGGCAAACTATTTTTAGAATAAAACAAAACACACTTGTAAAACATGGCCTGATGAAAAAATTGCCAGTAGCGTTCAAC
The DNA here is from genome assembly GCF_004010195.1 of Chiloscyllium plagiosum. Taxonomy (NCBI): domain Eukaryota; kingdom Metazoa; phylum Chordata; class Chondrichthyes; order Orectolobiformes; family Hemiscylliidae; genus Chiloscyllium; species Chiloscyllium plagiosum. The sequence goes on along the minus strand of NW_025214179.1, from coordinate 14,662 downwards.
AATAAAGCTCTTATGGGTTTGTGGTATGGAGAGAAGAGAAAGTCCTATGATACATATTCTGTAAAGCCTGACATTTACATTTAGTACAGATGAAGCTGCTGTTGATTGAGATTAACTCATTTCCATGCAGCATGGAATAGTAAAAACGTGCATACCCTTTTCAGCTAATGAAAGAAATTCAGTCCCTTTCACTGCACGGCAGCAATCTCACCAATGGCAACAACATTATTTGGTTGCAGGGAGAAGCCAAGTTGGATTGGATGAATTCAAAATCACATCTCAAAATGTTTTGGCTGGGAAGAGAGAACAATCCGAACTGCTGTGCAAGATTGTTCTTATTGCATTTATTAATAATAGAATGTATTGCAAAAGAAATTAAAACCATCCTCTTGTAAATAAATCCTAAAAGCAGCTCCTTTGTGAAGAGCATTGGGCATTTATTACAGGGTGGAACCACTTTGGAATATCTTTACTCATGCAAAATCATGTATGAGATGTTAATAGGTTCAGCTCCTTTCAAATGGAGATACACTTTAAGAAACATAAAATCATAATTTAATCTGATAACTTGAGATTTCTGTATGTCTTTTATATCAGAACCCAGCTCAATTTAACCTATATCACACACTCATAAGAGCATCAGTAACAGGTAAAACATGGCCTCCACAGCCCCAGTTCTTTACAGATCCATCTCATACTACATTTAGAATACCAGCAGATTGGCACCAATTGGGGTCTTGTTTCAAATTGTTACAAACCCAACACGAAAGTGCAGCACGACTTGTTTAAGTTTAGGTGGAGGGTGACTCCAATTCCACAACATGAAACAGTACCGCACAGTAAGAGGCCAAGTGCCACTGATTCCATGACAGCTCTTTAAAAGAGCAATTCAGCCAGTTCCACTTCCCCTTACTCTTGCCTGTATTCAAGCAAAATGTTTTCGAAATTTTTAGTTAATTTCCATTTGAAAGCTACTTCTGAATCCATTTCAACCGTACTATAACCAGGGCATTTCACATCTTTATCATTCACTCGTAAAAAAGTTTTTCCTTATGCTATTTCAACTTTCTCTCAATCACCTTGAGCTTTACATTTTCTTTTGTGTGATTAAGGACATGATCCTTAAAAAGGGGGCCAGGAAGCAAGAACCAGCAGCAACTAGCAATCTAGCCTAGATTGATGTGGATCCAAGTTTGACAAGTTAGTAGATTTTCACCTTGTGTTCACTGAAAAAGGCAACATTTGCATGCAGGGTTGTGGCAACTGAAAACTGAAGTCTATCCTTATAAATAATGAATGGACGCAATGTGCCTCAAGTCAACAACTTAACTTTACATTACAGAGTTTGGTGGATTTAGCACAGAACAGGCAGATTGCATTTAGAGCATAACCTATAAACCATCAATTTAGAAGCAAATTGTTCCTTTCTTTTTTAAAGCAATACAGTAACTTTCACAGGCAGAATAAACTATCCCTAACATGACAAGTCATTTAAGTTTTAGATACATTGCAGTCTCTTCAAAAACTGGGCCATTTGACACAATCTTTGAAAGACTGTATTCCTCACAGAGGTCAGTCTTGATCCAGCTCTACAGTAGATCAGTCAGAATTTAAAGATGTGATCACTAATGTCTTCTTCAGCTGTGATAAATTTAAGATCTTTGAATTTCAAATACATAAATGAAGTATCTTCAACTTTTGAATAATGACTCATTCCTTGCATCATTTAATAATACTTTGATAAGGCATAATCTTATTGTACAACACTGCACAGGAACAGCCTTCAGACCAAGACTGTGCCAATCCCTAATCCCTAATGCTGCTTATTAGATTAGATTACCTACAGTGTGGAAACAAGCCCTTCGGCCCAACAAGTCCACACCAACCCTCCGAAGAGAAACCAACCCCCCTATATTTATCCCTGACTAATCCACCGAACACTACGGGCAATTTAGCATGGCCAATTCACCTAACCTGCACATCTTTGGACTGTGGGAGGAAACCGGAGCACCCGGAGAAAACCCACGCAGACACGGGGAGAATGTGCAAACTCCACACAGGCAGTTGCCCGAGGCGGGAATTGAACCCGGGTCCCTGGCGCTGTGAGGCAGCAGTGCTAACCACTGAGCCACCGTGCTCATGCTCAACATCTATCACTCTGTTCGCCTCACGTTCACGTCTATCAAGATACACCTTAAATGTTGCTAACATACCTAATTCCACCACCTCCACTGGCAAAGCGTTCCAGTCACCTACCACACTCAAGAGAAAGATTTTGTCCTCACAGCTCTCCTAAACTTTCTCCCTCTCACCTTGATCCTGTGCTCATTTGTAGTTAACATTTCCAATTAACATTTCCAACCTGGGAAAAAGCCTCTGACTACCCACTCTATCTATGCCCCTCAATTTTGTAGACCTGTCAGATCACCCCTCAGCCTCTGTCTTTCCAGTGAAAGCAATCAGAGTTTATCCAACCTCTCCCTCATAACTAAAACACTCCAGACCAGGCAACATCTTGGTAAACCTTCTCTGAACCTTCTCCAAAGCATCCATGTCCTTCTGGTAGTGTGGCAATATTCCAAACATGGCCTAACTAAAATTTTGATTAGTTATAATCAAAGCTTGGCAACTTTTTGGCACTTGCATGATTTTCAGATCAAAACCACTACAGGACCAACAGTTTAAAGGACCTGGTCATTTCTTTGACATGGAGGTAGTCAAATTGCAAACAACTGAAAACTGGCAATTAGTATTGGTGCTATCTCCTCAAGTGAAAGGCATGTTAATAAATATCTTTTCCAGTTCCCTTCGAGCATTTGTTCCCTTTATCCAGATTGATGTCGTAAGAAGTAAAATTAAAACTTAAATCTTAAACTTACCCGAATTGGAACAGAATATACATTTATAAGAGGAGCACTAGGAACTTCCTCATTGTCCCAAACTAGTGTTGTAACTTCAGTAGAGACCTTACTGACAACAGTAACATTCTGCTAAAGTAAAAAGTGGTTGACCAAAAGAATCAAGAGCAAGTTCTGCTTGATTAAGTCTCAATGGCTCCTCCAGTCACTTAGCACAATTCATATCTTCATGCAAAACTGAAAGATTGTTACTGGCTTGTAAATTTAGTGGGGATGCTAACTGCAAAACAGATCTTCCAGAAGGCAAGCAGTAAGTACGTGTATGCAGATTGGGCTAAAAATGTGTCACTCGTCATATAAAGCAAGACGATAAACAGCATCCTGGAACAGGTGTAGGTTCATTCTATGCAAACATACTTAAGGCTCACTGACACTCAACTCCATCTTCGCTTGCTCTAAGACAGCCATCATAGTCAACACTCACTGTGTGATATCCTCCCATCTTTAGGGGTGATGAGAAGAGGAGATAATTGGTGAGTTGGAGATTACCTCATCCCATCTCACCATCTCTCCAATTAATTGCTGAAAGGACATGTTGATGGAGGCTTTGTCGATTCACTGACAATTAAGCGACCATTAATTATCACTTAAGGACCTCAAGGGTTCAACTATGGTTTCAACAACTTCAGAACATGGCTTCTATTCTTTATTTTAATTACAACCCCTTCCCAGCACTTATTTATGGGTCATTAGTTTTGCTCACAAGATAGCTGACATATTATTTCTTTACACCTATCATTTACGCCTATTTTACAATCTCAATCATTCCTTTACTATTATTAGCACTCTATTTTTTTAAAATCGGTGAGGATGCACAATCTGTTCCATTCGCTCCTCCTCCTACGTTAACAGCATTTCCAACCCTTTTCCGTGCTGAAGAAATCATATTAAACTAGAATCATGAACTCTGTTTCTCTCTCCACAGATACCACTAGACCTGCTGGATATCTCCAGCATTTTCTGTTTTGAGACTAGCTTTCTAACTGAAATCAGAACTAACTGCTTGCCAAGTTGCAAGATGGCCACCAGTTGCTCCAATCTGGGGGAAATAGGAGGCACAGATGGCAATAAAGGAGGTGGCCTCGGAAAGCCACTCCAGTTCTCACCTTCAACCCTGCCCTACCTAAGGAGGGAAAGAAAAACTTACCTAAGGAGGGAAAGAAAAAATCAAGCTTGTTGCTTGATTGCCTGAGGGGTATGTTTCAAATGGCAGAATTTAGATCCTGGACATCGCTGGTCTCCAGTTGGCTGACAGTTTCTGCCAACCAAGGTGGCCAATATTGAGGCCTGTGATAGAGTGAGATACTCGACCTCAGTCACCATTCAGCTCTTCATGATTTAAATGGTGAGCAACTGAGTGAGTTATTTTCTGGGTGGGGGTGGTTTAGAGTTACCAAATAACAGGCTCGACCCCACAAGAAAAATTAGTAAAACCTAAGTTAAACTTTATTCTGGGATTTCCTACAACTTAAGGTTTTTGTCCCCCCCATTTTCCTACCTAATCACCAGAGGAAGTAAACTTCTTGACCCTGTTCAATTATTCCTTCTCCCAAAATTCCCAATTCATTTTTAAGTATAATTCAGGATAACAGTGAACAAGTTCACCTTCATACAACTGAAAAATATTTCACATCTGCTATTTTAAGATTCAATGCAGAATGTTTAATAATGAGAAGAAACACTGTTCTTCAAAACAAAATAAGTCAAACTGTAAAAATGAATGCAAGAGAATGTTCTGCATGTATAGAATGATTGGCTTGTGAACATCTTTAAAAAATGGATGATAATTCAACCGATAGAAACATCAATGGTATCAACAATTTATTATGTGGGTAATGTCCACCTGAACACTTGTTCAGCATAAGTACAAATCAATTGGAAAAATTAAAATGGCCTCACAAGCCCTGTTTATGTTGAAAAAACAGCATAGAATTAATTAAAAATTAAAATTAGAAAGAATACCATGGTCCTTTGCCAAACCAAACTTAGCTCTGTCACCGAAAGGGTGGATTTGATAAATATTTCCATAGACTTAGTCAATGTTACTCCCCAGATGAGCTGTTGTTTTGGACCATTGCTTGCTTTAAGTATCTCTACCTCACAGGGTGGGCATTGCTAGTATTCAAGAATGTTTTACATACCTTTCCAAATCCACCCCTTCTCCTCTCCTCCCCCTGCCCCAACCCCACCCCCACTCAGCTGCATGATTTATATTGTGAAACCATATCACTTTAAAAACAGATACCACTTCTGGGAATGTAATTCCAGCTATACATCTATTGCAATATATCTCTGTATATTGAAGGAAAAAGGTTTAAAAATTGAGAGGTCTAGCATACACCAAACTTACAGTCAGAAGCAGAGTAAAGCTCTTTTCACTCTGTTACACCATGTTTAACCATAACCTTAGATCAGAACTCCATGCCACATGATCAGCTTGACATTTCTATTTTTCACACCAGCCTCCATCAGACCTTTTACAGGAGATTAATTTAGCACTGAATTGCATGCTTGGATTGATAAGGTTCAACTTTGTTTCAGTAGTGACCTGTATGGCCAGTACAGACTTGTGTGTTGTGATCCTGAACTGGACCCAAACTCCATGCATCCAGGTAAAGACAGCACTCCAGTCTATTGCACAGTAGCACCTCAGTTAGTTGTGCCTCACCACATGTTAGAAATGGAGGCTGTCAACCAGTGAAGTACTAACTAGATCACATCACAGTAATGCAACAAGAGATTTGCATTTATGTAATATCTTAAGATGTCAAGATATTCAAAACTTTTTCACATACAGCAAGTTATTTTGAAAGTAAGTGAAATTTGCAGCAGCCATTTTGCACAGAGCAAGACTCCAAATAACAGCAACAGGGTGAATGATGAGTTATTCTGATTTTTATCAGTTTAGATTGAGAGGGGAATGCTAGCCAGAGCATACTGTTCCTCTTTGATCTTCAATGGTCATCTGAAATACTGACATCATATTCTTTTGGTTCTGCCCTGAAGCATTCACCCAAGTTATATGCCCAAAATGTGAAGTCAGACTTGAAGGCTTAACCTTTGGGCTAGTAATGAGAAAATTCAGTATTAGTTAGGCTGACATTTGTATTCACTAAACATACTCTGTGACCTGTATTTTTTATAAACTTAGATAGACATGAAAGGTCTTGTATATATTGTATTTCTATTTCTTAAAATCTATAATTAACTAAGCTTCCAACAAACGCAATGGAAAAATTTTCAAGCCATTCAGAGACCAGTCTGATTTTTGGTTGAAGTATTTTTCACACTTGGATCATCGTTTATGTCAAAACAGACTACAAAAGCTCATTTAATTCACAAAGGTTGATCACAAAGTACAGCGCACCAGTTTTTTTTTTAAGAAGTCTGATGGGCTGGTAACTGGTTGGCTTGTATTTGTTCTCCATTTTATGGGTCCATTTTCAAAACTTGGTTTGGATAAGTGGATTTTCAAATATTTTCCTTAGACGATGACTCATCCTGTCTTCTGTGGGCACAAGTCACGACAGTCAACAATCCAAAAACTCTTGTGGCATCTCAGTTAATTTTACCTTCACTGGCTTTTCTAATATTTTTGAACCAGCTAAGTCATTTCCCAAGATAAAATAATTTCCTTCTGTCAGGATTTGTTTCACTAGTCCAATTAGAAATTCTTCATTTACTAAGACACTCTCTAATCCAACTTGCTACAAGGAACTGATTTGTAACCTCCATTTTTATCTCCAGTTCACATTTTCTTTTGCATTATTCTGCCTGAAAGACAAAAAAATATGATCAGCCAGTATCAGTGACTGACCTATTCCAGTGTGTCTCAATATCTCTATTGGTTTTCCTCTTTGATCAGAAGAATAAGGAAAAATCTCTCCATTGCAATACAAATATTCAGAATTTATAGTGGTCTGATTCTATGTAGCAATTACTAAGAAAGCATTTCCTTGACCCTTCAAAGTCATCTCACCCTTCTTAGTGGATTCTAAGGAAAACTATTCTCTTTATACTATAATCACAGTTTAAATACCATCTTGTTTTCTGAAGCACATTTTTCTGAGCATTCTTTTAGCAGTTATACGACTACAATCAGTTTGCCATTTAACTTACAGCAATTAGCTTTGGAATGGCCCGTCTTGTTTAATGAAAGCATGTTATTATTTTTCTATCATCTTTAGGTTTGAGCTTTTCTCCACTAATATTTTGGCGTCCCCTTGTTTGTTCTCTAAAACTGCTACCTTTTCTACTTGCAAATTTTCTATTCCTCCAATCGCCCTTGTGGATTCCCATATGACGTCTATGTCTGTCTCTGTTACAGAAGGCAGGAGAGAGGATTTGAGAAACACATCAGCCATGATTGAACGGCAGAGAACACTCAGTGGAGCAAATGGCCTAATATGGCTCCAAATCTTATGGTCGAACACTTGCTTCTGAATTCAACTCTGGTGTTTTCTGAACTGAACAGAAAAGCTTGCTTTGAACGGAACTGATAACAAAGCTAATGGCTAGTGTTTTCACTACCTTTCACACCATACACAAGGGTGGCATAGTGGTTATCATTGCTGCCCCACACAGTGTCAGGGACCCAAGTACAATTCCAGCCTCGGGTGACTGTCTGTGTGGAATTTGCGCATTCTCCCCATGTCTGCGTGGGTTTCCTCCCACAATCCAAAGATGTGCAGGTTAAGTGAATTGGCCACAGCGTTCAGGGATGTATAGGCCAGGTGCACTAGTCAGGAATAACATAGGGTAGGAATGGGTCTGGGTGGATTACTCTTCGGAGGATCAGTGTGAATTTGTTGGGCCAAAAGACCTTTTTCCACTCTGTAGGGATTCAAAAGAAAATAAACACTTTTCCAATAACGCCACTGGGAACTGCAGTCACGTGCTTATTCAGCAATGCTGGAAATTAGGTTTGCGTTCTACAATAATTTGCTGACTTCTTAAAATATTGCTCACAGCAATAATGCACATCAGTGAATACTCTATGGTCTTACTCCCAATTAATCTTTGGGAATACTTGCATTTATTCTCATAGGAAGAACATGGCAAGCAAAGACAGGTGGTTTAAACCACCGTACCACCGATAATATTGTATTTGGACCCGCTTGTGACACAGTGGTACTGTCCTTCCCTCTGGACTGAGGTGTCCAGATTCAAGTTCTATCTGCTCCATCTCTGAACATCTTGAACAGCTTGATTAGAAAAACAGGTTAATATAGAAAGAAATTAATATGTTATAGTTCTTGTGGTGCTAGTGTCGTTACCTCTGAGCCAGAGGCCTGGATTAAAATTACACTGGGGAGAATACAACTCATTGATGAGCAAAAAAAGTAATATATTGTGTTATGGTTGAGGGCCAGGTTCAAGACCAATTTGTTCCAGAGGTATGTATAACATATCTGAACAGGTTGATGAAAAAATGAAAAAACATTATGCAAGTGCTGTTTTTACAAGATGATACAGGCTATAACAGTACGCATTGATAAAATACTATGCTGCTTGACCAGCATCACTTAAGTATTTGTAAATATAACAAGATATAGATGTGACAAACAGCAAGTCTCAAGAATTATACAGTCACAGAATCTTACAGCACAAAGACATCATTTGGCTCACATGTCCACACTCGTCATTAACTGCATATCTACTTTAATCCCATTTTCCAGCACGTGGCCATAGCCTTTTATGCCATGGTGTTTCAAGTGTTAATGTAAGTAGAATTGTTTATAATTAACATTATTTTAATATTAAATTAACATTAAAAAGATAGATTTATAGTTTATCAAACAGACTTTGCCCATTATTTAACAATATCTTGGCAAATGGATCCTTCGCTGTGCATGGCAATTAATATTTTAGTTTGCAAATTAACATTCAACCTTTGGGTGTCGCTTAGCAAATGCCTCAGGTTCTGTGTAGCCAATCAGATATGCAAACTTTACTGTTACCAAAAATAGTGCAGCAAATAGCAGCTCACTTGTGCATCACACTGAAGGTCAAGCCATAAAGTGACACACTGAATACCAGCAGTTACTCGAGAAAAACTTGGCAATAAGACTAAATAAATAGTCCAGTGATACCACCTTAGAGTTTGTCCAAGTTCAGTTTAATCAAGAATCCCAAGAAAATCATAACTTTTGTTTACATGCTCCAGAACTAAACCTTTTCTTTAAAAAAAATTTGATCATGGGATATGGAAGTTGCTAGCTATGCCAGGCTTTACTGCCCAATCCTAATTGCCCAGAGGGGTAATGCGATGTATCTGGAAACATGACGGCTTGACCAGGAAGGACTTGAGTGAACCAGATGTATTTTTAAGACAATGGCTATATGGTGGCCAAAAGACTAACTTTTTATATCAGACGTTTTTTCAAAAAAAGAAATTGAATTCACATTTTACCATTTGCCATGGTGGCATTCAATTTCATGTTCTCAGAACATTAACTTGGGGTTCTGAATTACTAGGCAGTGACATTACCACTACACCATTGTCTTCCCTAGTTTTGCTGCTGTTTTAAAAAATTCTCAAGGTCAGGTTCGTAGGAGAGTAGTCTGACACAGAACAAACGACCAAGAGGCGAGTCTGCTAGAATATGGGCATTTTATTCCCCGCAGCGTCGCCACAACCAACGGGTCTGGCTTATACTCACTCTACATGTTACCGGAACTGGGAGCCGTCAGTTCTCGTAGAGCGGTTGCCAACAACCCACGCTCGGCGGTTAAACGTAACCCCGGAGCAGACTCACCGAACTGGAGACTTTTCCAGCTGATATACTCTTTTCCAGATATAAACATTCATGTGAACAGCAGAGCAAGGCTAAAAAACACATTCCATTCTGGTTACATACAGATAAGAAGATTCACACGGGGAGGTGTGTAATAAGATTCACACGGGACTAAGCAACACCTCCATTCCGGTTAGATTCACACATGTATTGGGACATAATTTTTAACCGTTTCACCACAGCTGCTCATCCTGGTTGTAGAGAGCAGTCATTGGTTTAATGATCTACATCAAGGCGAACAAAGTAGCCAACATAATTTTGTTGGAGTGGTAAAAAGGTAAGAGGAAAAGGCCATGATCTTAAATGTTTCAATTTGACAGCAAGAATGAAAACTTCTTTCAACTATGAGCATATGTTAAAAAAAGTCAACAAAACAACATGCTTAACTGGTTAGTGAAATTCTCTTTTACTAAACGTCATAGTCATTGTTAGAGAAATATTCATTATCAAACACTGAAATGTTTTCAAAATATGAAAACAAGATAGGAGAACCTCAAGCCAAACTTAAAGAATTTGCACTCTTAGCTTATCAGCATTCCTATAACTCCTCAGGGAAGTAAATAGATACGCAATGATTAACAATTCACATGTGAATGCAGTTTTTTTGTGACATTGACAATCCTCTCCATCACATGGTTCCTGATTGTTACTATCTCCCTATCAAGTAGGACACAAGCAGAGAACAAGTGCTTTAAAAAAGGGAATAAATCCCATCTGTTCCCAGATTTCTCTCTGCAGAGCAGTATCTTATTTTAATTCAGGGGCATGTGTATCAAGAATACCTCACGAGCACATAGGATTTACAACTTAGAGATGTACAGCACTGAAACAGACCCTACAGTTCAACTCGTCCATGCCAACCAGATATCCTAACCTAATTTAGTCCCATTTGCCAACACTTGCCTCATATCCCTCTAAATCCTTCCTATTCCTACATCTATCCAGATGCCTTTCAAATGCTGCAATTGTAGCAGCCTCCACCACTTCTAGCAGCTCATTCCACACATGTACCAACCTGTGTGTGAAAAGGTTGTCCCTTAGGTCTCTTTTATAACTTTCCTCTCTCTCCCTAAACCTATGGCCTCTAGTTCTGGACTCCCCCACCCCAGGGAAAAGACCTAGTCTACTTACCCTATCTATGCCCCTCATGATTTTATAAACCTCTATAATGTCTCCCTGCAGCCTCCGACGCTCCAGGGAAAACAGCACCAGCCTATTCAGCCTCACCCTATAACTCAAATCCTCCAATCCTGGCAACATCCTTGTAAATCTTTTCTGAACCCTTTCAAGTTTCACAACATCCTTCCCATAGGAAGGAGACCAGAACTGCACATATAACCAACGCCCTGTACAACCGCAACATGATCTCCCAACTCCGATACTCAACGCTCTGACCAATAAAGGAAAGCCTTCTTCATTATCCTATCTACCAGTGACTCTACTTTCAAGGCACTATGAACCTGCACTCCAAGGTCTTGTACCATAGAGGATAAACAATTGTAGCCATTGTTAATCTCTGCAGCCATCACTGAACTCTTAAAACACCATGTGACAAATATAACGATGCATAATTGTATTCCTATCTGCCCCACTCAAAAATTCTACACATTAACTCTACCATTTGTATCATGTATAGCTCAGTTGGCTTTTGAATCAGAAAGTAGGAGGTTCAAGACCCAATCTAGGACTTGAATACAAAAATAAAAGCTAACACTCCAGTGTAGCACCGAAGAAATGTTGCACTTTTGGACATGTTAACCAAGATGCTCCACTTTGGTAAATGCAAAAATGAATCCATGGTGTGATTTTAAGAAGAACAGGAAAAGTCTTAGCCAGTATTTATCCATCCCTCAAGCAACATCACAAAACTGATTACCTGGTCATTACCACATAGCTCTTTTTGGGAACTTGCTGAGGGTAAATTAGCTGCCCTGTTTCTTACAACTATGACTATATTCAAAAAGTACCTTCTTGGCTATATACCATCTTGGAATGACCTGTAGTTGTGAAAAAGGTTAGACAAAAATAGAAAGCATACTTTCTCTCCACCCCCTCCACCCCCAAATTAATACTTCATCTCCTCCTCCCCAGTGTGTTTTCCACCACTTCAATGCATAAACCCTTAAAATGATAATTAAATGTAAAGTTAGAATACTTGGTCTCCCTATCAACAGAACAACAGTTACTGTGAGGCAATCAGTGATATTCGAGACAGCACTACCTTAGACAATATGGGCAAAACAGTTACTGAGGCAATCAGTGATATTCGAGACAGCACTACCTTAGACAATATGGGCAAAGCAACAGAGAACAGAACAAAATTTGGGCAATTTAACTGGGTATTATTTATGGGAGTAGGTTCTCGCTATGAACAGCTATGTAATAAAGCCAAAGATTATAGGGTGGAGCAGGCTAGACATCTGTAGTATAGGTGAAGTGCTCCTCAACTTCCTCTATTTATTCATCTTTGAATCCTTTCTCTTGGCATCCTTACTTCGTCGATCTTGGTTTACTTTTTGTATCTGAACCACAAGCTTCTCGTGACTCAAGTTCCTGGACAACCAGGATCCCCTCATATTTCCCACAGACTGTAGTCTCTCACCAGTAAGAAAATGTTTTGATTTGCCTTTCTTAGATTTACAGTTCATTACTTCATACTGTACTACACTGAACTCCATCTGGAATTTCTGTCCACTCATCTAATCTGTGTATAACTGTAGTTCCAGTTCCCATCTCCACAACTGACTGGTCCAGAGTGACATTGCAAACTTTGATGTAGAACTTTCTATTCCTTCATCGTCATGATGACAAGCGGAGGCCCAGTCCAGATCCTTAGGAACACCATTTTTTCAGTAAATCAGAGTACTTCACTTTAATCTGACTTCATCAATTAGACAAACAATCATCAACCCATACCCACTATTTCTAATTCCATAGGTCATTTTCTTTGTTCATAATCTTAAATTGAATTTTATCAATTATCTTCTGAAAGTTCAGAGGAACAACATCCATAGGCGTATCTGTCCACCTAGTTATTATGCTCTTCAAAAAAAATTTGTTACATTAGTGAGACATGACCTTACCTACATAATTCTATGGTGTATGTCTGATCAGCTCAATGCTATACAATCACTTAAGGTGTCAGGGCAGACTGAGAAAGTTGTTTAAATAAAGCATTACGTGCATGAAATAATCAGATATTCAGTTTTAGACATTCTAATTTCTGTAAAATGCAATGTGGAATTTATAAGTAGAAAAAAATGTAACCAAAACAATATAATATTTAACTCAGACACCCTATTGTGTATAAACGAACACCAAATCCACACATTCCAGAATTCTCAGGGCACCGAGGGGTTTTGGGTGAATGGGAGAGTGACCAATTTTGTATTAGGACGATCACAGTGAGCTACAACACAAGTCCAATACAATTTGAAATATTAGGTTCTAAAATAGCAATGCATTTAAGCATAATATAAAATTACTTTGTTCATATCGTGTCCACAATCACCAATTTTGCCCAACAGGTAAAAGAAGCAATAAATTCCCATTTGCACACTTTAAACAAATGTGCAGATGTTGTTGCCAATGAATTGAGTCTGAGCAATGTAACTGGGTGGTTTCTGCAGCACAGCAGCTATGACCATTACAAAACTGCTTCATGTAGCAGTTCTAGTAACATAAATGTAGCACCATAAGTCAGAATGTACTGACAAGTGACTTGGTCTGCCATCTGTTCCCCGAGCCAAAGAATATTTCATGACCAAGGTTACCTTGTAAAGACAGAAGATTGTCAGCCCTGCTTTCAATTACCATTTCTGAGTAGGTGAGGACCGACGCAGTGTACCACTATTCCAGTGTTAATTATGTTGTCCAAAAGGGCAAAGTTTGGATGAAGTTGGATGTGGCTTTATTTTGCAGCAGAAAGTATACTGAAGAAAACAGTATTAGTTACTGTTCTAGGGTTGCTAAGTGACCATGAGGGAATTTAAACTTCATAAGAGTTACTTGTTTTGTTGACAGTTTTGCCTAACTGTTGTGGGGAAAGAGAAGTAAAGTAATATCTACTTATGTTCCTACGTCTTTCACAAACTCCCTATTAAAGTTACATTACCAAACTAGTCTGTGTGTTTGGTTTGCATGTTCTGTAATTTGACATATCGTCAAAAGAACAGAACATAATACATCATTTAATGTTGAGCTCTCTAGTAACTACATCAACCCAGTCAAGAAAATTAGCACCTTTTTTGGAAGCATAATTTGCTTACTGTTGACAGAGTCATTCCAAAGCAACAGTCAATGAAGTTCAATCATTGATCCATTCGAAAACTAATTATAAATTAACATAGCAACACATTTCATCATGTTCAGCAGGCTTGCCAAATGAAGCCAAGACGGTGTGCATTAACAGAAAAGATGCTATAAACTGTTGCAACAAAGTCAGAAATATCTATGGACACAGAATTGACCCAACAGCGACTGTTGTATCACAGCATTGTTATTTCTGATAATGGAAGATCTAGAGTTCCATAACAACAGTTCATAAGTAAGCTTTAATACCAAAGAACTCATTCATCCTTTCAAGGGTGATACAGGGATACTACAAATATCTTAACACCACACATTTCTAAATTCCGCAAAAGCATCACGGGTATACATACACTACAAGGACTCAAGAGTTCAATCCCACCATATCAAAGTCAATTAGGGAGAGACAATAAATGCTGTACCCACAAACGAATAAGAAGTCACATGCAAGAAAGCCTTTCATTTATGCAGCATCTAATCACGCCCCTGCCAAGTATCTGAAAGCACTTCAAATTTTATTAATTACAATGGTGCACATTGTTCTACAAAAGAATTTGATAATTAAATTCAAAGATGAAGATGAATGGCTAAATAATGTAATTTTGCTGACACTGGTGGAAAGACAAACTTTCACCGAGA
>NW_025214178.1:36470-40024 GCF_004010195.1 Chiloscyllium plagiosum | reverse complement strand
CTGAGGGTGACTCATGCAGACGCTGAAAATCTGAGAGTAAATCAGAAAGTGCTAAAGCAGATCAGTAGGGTCTGGCAGAAGATGTGGACAGAGATACAGAGTGAACCATTCCACTCCTGTGTGCATCTTTTTCAGAACCCATTGCCCGGGTGCGGCAGTGTCCTCGGCAAAGCTTTATAACAGCTTCAGTCTCAGGTGATCTTTGAAACAAACAGCAATCTACCTGAATCTCTGGATATTTCTGTAGGTGACATTTTTAACCAACCTGTTCAGACGTCTCATGTTCCACTTGTGAACCAGGTGGGGATTGAGAATGCAGGCCTTCTTAGTTAGAGGGGAGTTCCTCAGGGTCGAATCTATGGCCGGACCATCTTCAGCTGATCCGCCAATCACTTTTCCTTCAGAAGTAGGGATGTTGGTTGACGATTGGACAATATTCAGCATCCTTTTCAACTGCGCAGATACTGGTGTAGCGCATATCCATATGTTCAGGTTGTAAGTTTGCTTTCTGAGCTGGATGGCTTGTTCTCATTGAGCTTAAAAATGTGTTGCGGAAAAGCGCATCAGGTCAGGCAGCATCAAAGGAGAAGGAGAATCGAGGTTTCGGGCAGAATAAACGTCGATTCTCCTTCTCCTTTGATGCTGCCTGACCTGCTGCGCTTTTCCAGCAACATATTTTTAAGCTCTGATCCCCAGCATCTGCAGTCCTCACTTTCTTCTTGTTCTCATTGAGAACAATCTTACAACCTGAACCTCAATATGAGCTAAAAATGTTCTCAAAAATCGCATACCTACATGTAGCAAAACCTGGCCAGCATCTAAAACCCGCACAAGTCGCAAGTAACAGCTGTATCACATCTGTGTCTGGAAAATTCTATCTTCAAAAAGAGAAAATCTGAGTCTCACTTGTTGACATTCAACAGCAATATCATTGTTGAATCCTCCATGAGCAGCATTCCAGGATGTCATATTGATGAGCAACTGAACAGGACTGACCATATAACTGTTGATACAAGATTAGGACAGAGGCTAAGCGACTTGCAGCGCTCGACTCAACTCCTGAGTGCCTTCTTTCCAAGATGAAAGTCAGGTGTGATACGGAATCCTCTCCATTTGCCTGGTTGAATGCTGCATCAACAACACAAGAAGCTTGTCAACGTCTGAGACAAAACAGCACTCTTCATTGCCAACAACCTTCACTCTTCACTTTCTTCAACGCTGAAATACAGAAGCAACAACGGGTATCATCTCTTGTGTAACATCCTTCTGGATAGAGGGCTGTGCTATCCACCAGTTGGCGAGTTACATCCCACAACAGGTTTACACCTCAGGACGCACAATGTCTCAAAGATGTTGGAAACAACAACCTGATTTATTCAGGAAGGTTCCTTTTTGCATTTGATTGGGCTTTTTGCATCTTTCAATACGTTTGGATCATTTGTTTGGGAGGAGATGTAGAATAGAGGAAGGATGTCTTTCTGAAATTGGATTATTTGTTCTGAGATTTTACACTGTATGTACCGAGATAATATTTGAAAATTTAAAAAACAAATAGATTGAAAGAATTGAAGAGGAGGAAGTCAAATCAAACATAATATAAAAATCTAACAGAGTCACCAAGTTCATTTGGACATAAAGAGAACATGTTTATCTGGTATGTCTGTGAGCAAAGATTTCAAACAACATTGTAAGTCGTAAAGCACACACACACACACACACACACACACACACACCATAAATATGTTGTGTTTATCGGAAAGGATCTAACCGATCATCCAACTTGGAGATATGTGAGGAGATCAGCAACATAGGAATGTCTGGATTGTGAGAAGGATTGCAAAGTCCCAGACCAGCTGGAGACTCGTCGACACAGACAAGCTGAGGAGAGACCGTTCACCTGCTCTATGTGTGGAAGGATTTACTCTGTCATCCAGGTTCATGTAACATCAGTAGCTTTACACTGAAAAGAGACCTGTAAAAGGTTAAGACCTGTAAAGGCCTTAAACTCGATGGTTCAAATTTAACACCACCCTGTTCAAATGGGGAAGAAGTCATTCAGCTCTTCCATGTGTGGGAAGGTTTTCACTTGGTGATTCACCTCAATGTCACACAAACATCTTTATCATCGTGAGAGAAGCTTTGTCTGTTCTGTTTGGGAAGGAATAAACTTCACGGTTCAGCCGTTGAGTGGACACTGAAGATCAATCATCTGCTCTGTGTGTAAGAAGGGATTTATTACACAGCAAAGCTTCTAGAGAGAGACTGTACGCTTGCACTAAGTGTGGGAAAGAATTCATTTCATCACCTGTACTCATTGAGCACCAGTACATTCACATCTTTTCCCTGTTCCTTGTGTGGCAGTACATTCACATCTTTTCCCTGTTCCTTGTGTGGGAAGGGGGTCACTCGGTTCTCCAATCTCAGCAGCTATGGCTTTGTTTATACCAATGAGAAAATATTTAAATGTTCTGACTGTGAGAAGAGCTTTACGAATAGCAATGATTTGATGAAACACCAACAAGCACATTGTGGAGAGAGGCCGTTCACCTGGACTGTATGTATCAAGGGATTCAATTATTCATCCCCACATGTGATACCCCAGTGAGGGAGAATCGGTTTAGCTGAGTTGGCTTTATTGTTGGTTGATAGAGCAGCGTGATGCCAAGAGCATGGGTTCAGTTCCCATTACCAGTTTGAGGTTACCATGAAGGCCTCTCCTCTCAAATTCTTCCCTCTCCTGAAGGCTGGGGCCCTCTGGTCAAATCACCATAACGCGTTTTTCTCTCTTTTGAAGAGAGCAGTCCCTATAGACTGATAAGACTATGATGAAACGTACATTCCAGTGAGGTCGCATGCGATTGCATTCTGCTGTTATTGCATCCAGAACTGAACTGTGTTCATTCTGCCAGCAGTGGTTTACTTCATTAGCTGTGAATTATCCCTTTAATCGAACGAGTGTTAAATTGTTCAGGTATCAATCACATCAAATACACAGTTTAATTTTCAACCATGACTTCTCTCCCATGAGATGAGAATGGTAGATATTCATTCACTGCCCTGTTCTTGGGTTTTTTATTCATTGCTAAGGCTTGATTTGTATTTATAAATGTATTTTCACACATTCAGGATTCGTGAATGTGCTTCATAGCAACTGAAGTCGTTGTGAAGTGCAGTCGCTGTTGTGGGAGATACAGCAGCTAAATTGTGCCGGTGTGCAGTGGGAACCCAGTCCCACAGTGAGAGCATGTGAATGATTTATCATCAGTGTCAATACGTTGATGGGACTTCAGTTTCTGGGAACTTATAAAGTACTTCCCACACTCTGGCATTGAAACAGTTCCTTGTCACTGTGAACCCATTGTGTGTCTGCAGGATAGCTTGATTAAGTGCATCTTTTCCCAAATTCGGAATGCCAATGTGAATTCTCTGGTGTCTCAGTAAATTTGATTAGTGAGAGGTCCTTCCCAACATTCAGAGCAGGTGAATGCCCTCTCCATTGTGAAAATGTTTGTACTTCAGAAGTTTGCTGGAATCAATTAATTTCCTCCCACACA
>NW_025214178.1:28308-33379 GCF_004010195.1 Chiloscyllium plagiosum | reverse complement strand
GTTGGAGCAAAGGGTCTGTTCGTATGCGATATGACTGTATGAATCTAGAAAGTGGTGAAAAGGGAAGTAAAGATTTGACGTAAGCAAATTGGCAGGAAAGATAATAACAAGCATCATAAACTTTCCTCTGTATATAAAACCAGTTCAAGATGGGTGTGTGACCTTTGATAGAAATGAAGTCAGGAAGGCATATTGAGCACGTTTGGAGGGTTGACTGGGAAATTGGCTCAAGGGAACAGGCAGATAATTTTCACCAGTATTTTCCGTCATTCCTCACAGGGGACGGCACGGTAAGTATATCAATGATACAGGCAAAATGATAATAGGAAGGAAATTTTTGAACCATGCCTAACGATAGGAACAACGTTTCTAAAAAGCAGATAAGAGTAAGGGTAGACAGGTCAGCAGCAATTCTGAGTTGGTTTTAAAAGAAGTGGTCACAGCCTTGGGATCATTGCTCTCCCTCTATCAGATGCTAGTTCTGCTGTTAGTTTAAGTAAGCAGTAAGTGCAGTAGCTTTAATGGGTTGTCATCAGGTTTTGTTACGCATGGTTCTGACCCTCGCATGTTCACCCACGCTCGTCACTGAACCATAGATCCGCTTCATGGTAATGGTAGATTGCTGGATTATGCTGGGAAAAAAGTTACAGATTGCTGTTGAATATAATTCTACTGCAGCTGCTGCTGTTATGATTTCAGCATCACATGACTGTCCAGTTTGAGCTGCAATATCTGCAATACAATTCTGCTCACTGTCCCCATTTCATACCGGACCCGTTTAGCTGTCACCCCTATACACAGTGACTCACACTCGTTTCTGATGTAGGAACAGGTCTTTTTATTTTCATCCTGTTAGGATCTCTTAATGATGTCATGATGCAATTTATCACATTCCTCAAAACCATGTAACGTTTTCATCTGAATCTTTACCCCTCCAGTAATGTCATCTTCTATTTAAAGTGATTGTCTTTCCCTCTGTTTCTCTCCCTGACCATGATTAAGAGCTCTCTAGTGTCAGTGATGCCAGCCTTATGTAGTTTCAGAACAAATGAATTTGTACACCTTGCGTTATTGTTTACTTCCCGATGTGTGGCGCTCCATGTTGGAAAGGGCGTGTGAGCATCTTTGAGAAACATATTTGAAATACTGAACAGGTCTGGCAGCATCTGTGGAGTGGAAGCTGAGTTAATCGTTCGGCACCTGAGATTGTTCTTCAAAGCTCCCAGTTTCTGCAACAATTTTTATTTTTGTTTCAGATTTCGTGTATCCAATGATCTATGCTATATTGAAAATGTGTTCTGTGACTTTTCATTTTTGCAGAAACTCAGTGTGTCTGGCAACATCTGCAGAGACAGAGAAACAGTGTTAATGTTTCAAGTTCAGTGTAAACGTTCTTCAGAAGTGTAAAGGATTGGAAAGTGAGCATTTTAGTATCTTGGCAGAAAGAGTGTTTGGAGACCCAGTGCAAAAGCCAAATGTGCGTTAAATTGTGGTGAAAGAGATACAGATATAAAGTGGGTGTAAATTAATGTGTAAATATTAGAAACAAAACACAGTCGTAGGAAGCCCAGGAGGGAGACTGTATGAAAATTGAGAACAGCCATAATGGGGTCAGGCTGTGAAGTTATGGAATTGAATATTAACTCCCACAGCCTGCAACATACTAAGGTGTAAAGTGCGGCGTTACTTGAGTTTGGGTTGTACTTCATTGGAACATTGCAGCACCTGCATTTTCTTAGAATCCCTACAGTGTGGAAACAGGCCCATACTGACCCTCTAAAGTGTATGCAAACCAAACGCATTCTCTACCCTATGGTACATTGACCCGTGACTATTGCATTTAACCACCTCATCTCTGAACACCAAGGGCAACTTAGCACGGCCAGTTCACCTAATCTGCACAACTTTGAACTGTGGGAGGAAACTGGAGCAACCAGAGGAAATACACGCAGAGACGGAGAGAATGTGCAAACTCAACGCAGGCAGTCACCCGAAGCTGTAATCGAACCCAGGTCCCTGTTGCTGTGAGGCAGCAGTGCTAACCACTGAGCAAATGTGCCACCCAGGACCGAGATATTATAAGGCCACAAGGCTATATGTGCAGAAATGAAGCCATTCGGTCCATCGGCCCTGCTCTACCATTCGATCATGACTGATAGATTTTCAACCTCATTTCCCTGTTATCTCTCCGTAACCTATGATCCCCTTGGCAATCAAGAACTTATCTGTCTCTGTTTTAAATATACTCAACGATCTGCTTTCCAGAGCCTTCGGTGGTAAGGAATTCCACAGTTTCACCACTCTCTAACTAAAGAAGTTCCATGTTATCTCCATTCGAAAGGTCTTCCCTTTGCTCTAAGCCTGAAACCCAGAGTCATCAAACATTCCTCTTTTGTTAAGCTTTTCATTTCTGGGATCATTCTCGTGAACTACCTCTCGACACGCACCAATGCCAATACATCCTTCCTGAGGTATGAGGCACAAAATACTGAAAATGTGGTCTGACCAGAGCTGTAGAAAGCCTTAGAATCCCCACCTTTATATTCTAGTCCTCTCGAGATGAATGGCAACTTCGTATTAGCCTTTTAACTACTGACTTAACCGGCAAGTTTCCCTTCAGCGAATCCTGGACTTGAAATCACAAGTCCCTTTGCACTTCAGATTTCTAAATTTTCATCCCATTTAGCAAATAGTCCATGCCTGTATTCTTCATACCAAAGTGCATGACCTCACATTCTCCCACATTATATTTTATCTGCAACTCTTTTTCCCCCTCTCCTAAACTGTTGAAAATTTTCAGTAGGCTCCCTGCTTCCTCAATACTACCTGCCCCTCCACCTATTTTTGCATCATCTGCAAACATAGCCAGAATGCACTCAGTTCTGCCATCCAGATCATTAACCAATAAAGTGAAATGTTATGGTCCCAAATGTTACTGACCCTTGTGGAACAATACTAGTCACCGGCTGCCATTCTGATGGACAATTGTATCCTCACTCTGCCTCCTCCTAGACAGCCAACCTTTTATCCATGTTAATACCTGACCTCTAACACCATGGGTCCTTAATTTACTCTGCAGTCTCCTGTGCAGAACCGTATCACAGGCCTTCTGGAAGTCCACATCGATAACTCCCATTGGCTCTCCTTGGTCTAACCTACTTGTTACCTCCTCAATGAGTTCTCATTAGCTTGTAAGCAAGGTAGATTATCGAAATGGGGGGAGGGGGTGGTTTCAGAAGGTCAGGGTCATTCCTACAGACAGAATGGTGATGTTCCTCAAAGCAGTTTTTGTTTTGTCCGCTAATGTAAAGGAGACTGCATTTTGAGCAGCAATGACAGGAGAATGGATTGAAAGCGTACAAGCGAAATGCTGCTCCACCTGGAAGGTGTGATTGGTGCCTTGATCAGTGAGGAGGGAAGAGGTGAATGAGCAAGTGTTGCAGCTTCTGCAACACATGGAACGGTGTCATGGGGGAGTGGGGAAGTGTTCGAGGTGATGGAGGGTGTCACAGAGGGGATAGTCCCTGTGCAATACTGACAGTGGACGGGAGGGGAAGGTGTGGTTGATGGTGCTGTCCTGCTGGATGTGGTGGAAGTGGTGGAGGATGATTCTGTGAATGTAGATTCTAGTGCAGTAGGAAGTGAGGACAAGGGGAGATCTATAATTGCTTTGGGAAGAAGGGGACGGAGTGAGGGCAGAAGTGAGGGAGATGGGGCAGTTACACCTGAAGGCTCAGTCCACCAAAGTTAGCGGATTCCTGAGTTGACAGAAAAGGTGATCACGCAGGAATCTTTCTACTGGAATGTGGCATCATCAAACAGAAATCACAGAGCCAGAGAAACTGTGAGGATGGAGTCACCCTCAGCTGATGATGTGTTCTTACACATACGCAGGTTCCCCCGAGTGATTAAATGAGCCAGGTATTACAATTGCAGATTTATGCCTTATATCTGTTATAAAACGAAATGCGAAAATGGACCCAGGTGAAGATCAGTAGATGTGTGGGGTAGAAAGGTAAGCAGATATTTCATAATGCTCAGCAATGATTGACACTGGTCGGAAAGAAGATGATATGAAGATGTGAAGATGAACCATCCATGATTCACAAACGCTGTGCTAATCAATCACAAACTATAGAACTCAGATTCGGGAACACTCGTGTCGGCCAGCTTTGGAATGCGTATGTTTAGAACCAGAAGCAGATTGTATAAAGCAAGATACAAAGAATAATATTCCAAAACTGACAAGAAATATCAAAAAGAATCTAACCACAAGAGCTTTTCCATATCGATCAAAAAAAACGCGTTCATGATGTGTGTGTGAGACCTTTGGAACAAAGGCAGGAAAGTATATGTGGGACACCTGGAGCATGTGACTGGGCAATTGGTTTCAGAGAACAGGCAGAGAATTTAAAACTGTATTTTACATCGTTCCTCACAGGGGAAGGCACAAAGAGTTTCAATAATATAACCAAAATTGTAGTCAGATGAAATTTCTTGCAAAAAGTCTCTAACAAAACGAAAAACGCTTTTCTAAAACAGATATGACCAATGGTAAACAGATCATCAGCTATTCATATCTGGTTTTAATAGAAGTGGTTACAGAGTTCTGTTGGCACTGTGTGAAATATTCCACAACTCTCCGGATTACAGGAGTGTTCCAGCGAAACTGGAGACCATCTAATGTGGCGCCTATCTTCAAGAAGAGAGTGAGTCTTCAAGAGTTTAGGTGCTCCCTTTGTCTGAATTTTGGAGTATATTTGAGAGGCTTAATGGCCTCAGGACGCACTTTCATTCTGAGTGATCTAAAAAAATAAAACTCTGATCGTTCCCCTGATGTGTTGCACACTGGGTAACAAACATTTTCCTGAACTTGGGAAATATTTGGAACATTGTACAAACGACTTCATTTAGATAATTCTGGAAACAGCACTCAACAGGTCATTTTATAACAATGTGGGGGTGTTGCATAGGTAATAGAGAGAGAAGGTGCTGCATGCAGTACTGAGAGTGATGGAGTCTCATTCTGGAGAAGGCGCTGTAACAGATATGCAGTGAGTGTGAGGGAGCA
>NW_025214178.1:23181-25178 GCF_004010195.1 Chiloscyllium plagiosum | reverse complement strand
ATCTGTTGACGAAATTGCGAGGGTATCCGTTTTTGGCGAATACCTTGAGAATTCACCACAAAGATTTACAGGAACGCCACACACACAGACAAAGTCCTAAACTATGAAAGCAACCACCCCAACACACACAAATGAAGTTGCATCAAGACACTATTCAAAAGTGCCACAACACACTGCAGCACAGAGGAACTGCAAAAAGAGGAAGAGGAACACCTACACAAGGTATTCGCCATCTGATGAGCATCTGATGAGCTACATCCCAGAGGTTTTAGAGGTGGCAACAGAGGTTGTAAAAGAATTCCTGTCTATTCTTCGAAGCTGTTTAGATTCTGGAAAGTATCCTGCAGGCTGGAAAGCAGCTATTGTAAACCTAAACATTCAAAACAGGGAGAGGGAAAAAAGAAAACTGAATAGCTTGATGTCAGCTGTGAGTAAATCATTGTAATCTTTTATTCTAATGTAACAACTAAACACTGGGAGAACAATGATCTGATATGGTAGAT
Organism: Chiloscyllium plagiosum; assembly: GCF_004010195.1. Classification (NCBI taxonomy): domain Eukaryota; kingdom Metazoa; phylum Chordata; class Chondrichthyes; order Orectolobiformes; family Hemiscylliidae; genus Chiloscyllium; species Chiloscyllium plagiosum. Next base: position 24,675 of record NW_025214178.1, on the reverse strand, counting down.
TCGGCCGCGATTCAGGAAAGAGAAATGATCTTTGATAAATCTGCTGGAGTTTGTGAAAATTGTCCGTTGGGACATTGATAATTGAGAAACAATGGGAATGGAGTATTTGGATTTTGAGCAGATGTTTGACATGGTTGAATACAGGTGAGTGCGGAATGTTAGATCTATGGTAGAGCAGATGTTTGACATGGTTGAATACAGGTGAGTGCGGAATGTTAGAATCTATGGTAATCTATGTGTTGGTTTGGAATATATATCATATGGATTAAAAATTGGGTAATGGAGATATGAGAAGAGTAATGTTTATCTCTGGACTGAAGGCTTGTGGAGTATCAGAAGGAACAATGTTTGGCAATAAGTATTCACGAGGCATACAAACTGAATCAAATATCATCATTCACACACACACACACACACACACACACACACACACACACACACACACACACACACACATATATATATATATATATATGTTTAAATGGTGAGACGTTGGCAAGTGCTTTTGTTGAAAAGGACCTGGATGACTTTGGTCATAAGTCACTAACAGAATTAGATTAGGTTACATTACAGTGTGGAAACAGGCCCTTCGGCCCAACAAGTCCACACCGACCTGCGAAGCGTAACCCACGCATACCCCTACATTTACACCTTACCTAACACTACGGGCAATTTAGCATGGCCAATTTACCGAACCTGCACATCTATGGATTGTGGGACGAAACCGGAGCACCCGGAGGAAACCCACGCAGACACGGGGAGAACGTGCAAACTCCACCCAGTCAGTCGCCTGAGGCGGGAGTTGAACCCGGGTCTTTGGCGCTGTGAGGCAGCAGTGCTAACCACTGTGCCACCGTGCCGCCCACGTGGCAGGAATTAAATGATTTGCGGCTTTTCATACAAATTGATTGAAGTATCAGAGTTACTATATGTTTCCCAATGGTGGTGTTTTGTTGAAGGGAGTATTTGGTGCATTGTGTACAGATTTGAACTGCTTTGTAAATAATGATCTCTTTGTCATCGAGACAGTGCAAAGGAGTTTCACCAGACTAAACCCTGGCATGATGGTACCACGCGGAGAGGAGTGCAGTAACTATGTGTTTAATCTGTGGCTTTGTGAATGAATAACGAAGTTGAAATTTGATGATTATGGACGGACAGTTATTCATCTACTATGAATAATTAAGCCACATAGATCAATTTGGAGCACTTGATCTGTTGGGTTCCTGCTCCATTTGTTTGTGATGATAGAGCATCTCTCAGACTTTCCTGTCCCTATGTTAGTGACTTGAGAAGCTGAATGACCTCTTCGTCTTCCTCTGTAAGTTACTCCGTGTGTGAAATAGTCTCTTTCGGATTCAATGTAAGTAACGCGTGGAAGTGAGCAGATTCCTTCTCTTCCCGTGGAATTGGCAGGGGGTACTAAATGCGCAATCATTCGTCTTGTCCAAAAGTTTGAGGGGCTAAATCTTCTTGTGAAGCCAGATTGAGGTG
>NW_025214178.1:15929-23051 GCF_004010195.1 Chiloscyllium plagiosum | reverse complement strand
TCCCTCCCTTTGTCCCTCGTAAACTGAATCCCTGATGATTTTCACTCTCGATTTCCACCTGTACAGTGATGTGAAGAGATAAGCAGAGACTGACTGCAACAGAATGGACAGAAATGAAAGGACCCTTCATCAGAGCTCGTGTCAGGAGGATATTATATCACTTTAAACACCACAGAGACTGTCAGACTCGCCCCACACTGATACGCACAGACGCACACGAATACAGAGATATAGAGACATTCACTAATACATGGAACTATTACAGACATGGAGTGTCTGTCGGTATTTCCCTTGCTCCATGACAACATTGTCAATATTTCACTCGCTCTGTTTGGTGTGCATCAGCATTTCAGTCTGTCTTTAAGGATTGTGTTAGTATTGCACTTGCTCACAACAGTGGGTGAGTCAGCATTTTTGTGTGGATTGTGACTGCAGGACAATTTCAATGTTCGCAGATACCAAACCTGGAAGAATTGCAAAGAATGTGAAGGTGCTGCATGCAGTAGTGAGAGTGATGGTGCATGAGCCTTGTCAAGGGGTCGGTGTTATAACAGATATACAGTGAACGTGAGGGAGCAGAGAGAATACGGTGACCCTTATCCCTACAGAGTGGGGAAGGATATTGATGCTTGTCCTGTATTGATGGACATTTCTTCAGATCACAGATGGAGCACTGAGCTGGGTAGTGAGCTCAGATCTTGCTCGGTGTGTCTGGTAGTAATGCCCACTCTGGGAAGAGAAGGGTTACCCTATGTATTAGCCCATCCACCAGGACTTCCGTGCCCCTGTCGACAAAACGTGGTGCAATTGCCCCATATCTGCCATGCCCCAGGTAAACCGTGCAGGGCAGCTCCAACCTGAGAAAGCTCATCCATGTGCCCTTTAGCCTTTATAAGATGGCACCAATGCCAGGGATCACGGAATATCCAGGTATATCCAGGCAATGGTGAGTACCTCCAGCCATGATGAGTGGGAGAATCGGATTGGCATTGAATGAGAGGGACATCACGGCGTAGGTTCGTAGTTAATGAGGTGAATTCGATAAGACATCACCAGGAAACTACATCTGCTTGGTGCAGACAATCCCAATGTCACACTCAATGAAAATGGCACTGAGAAAAATTACTGTTAGATTCAGCCCAACGAATCGAAGACTCGACTGACCACACTAACAGATACAAAGCTGCAGCTGCTTGTCCAAAGCTCCCCATCACAGAGAAGGAGCTAAATGTGACATACTCTTGGGAAATAAGGTAGGGCAGGAGACCGAGATATCGGTGGGGAAAGCACTTTGGGACAAGTAATCATAATTCTCTTAGTTTTGAAATAGAAATGGAAAAGGAATTACGATCTAAAAGTTAATATTCTAAATCGGAGGAAGGCCAATTTTGGTGATATTAGTCAAGACCTTCCAAAGTGGATTTTGACAGATATTCGCAGATAAGGGAATATTTAAGAAGAGGAAAGCCTTCAAAAATTAGATGTCAAGAGCACAGAGGCAGTATGTCACTGATCGGGTGAAGGGTAAGGCTGGCAAGTGTAAAGAATGCTGGAGGATTGAAGAAATCGAGAGTCTGGTCACGGATAAGAGGAAAGCATATGTCAGGTAGAGACAACAGGAATGAAGGGTTTTTACTGTATTCATTCACGGGATTAGGATACCAGTGGTTTCGCCTGCATTTATCCCCGATCACTAATTGCCTAGAGGGTAGTTTAAAATCAATCACATTGTTGTCGGTCTGGAGTCACATGTAACCCAGACCAGGTTAGGATGGTTGTTTGTTTCCTTCAAGGATATCAGTGAACCAGATGGGTTTTTCCAACAATACGAAATGGATTCATCATCGGCATCAGCCTCTATATTCCAGATTTAAAGTGAGTGTCCAGAAAAATCTAAAGCCAGTTAGAGTACACTTAAGAGGGAAATCCGGAGGCCATAAATGGGAGATGAGTTTTGGCAAATAGTGTTAAGGAGAATCTAAAGGGACTCTACACATACATTAAGAACAAAAGAGTAACTCCAGGTGCTGGAAGTTAGAAGGCTTTCTAACTTTGTTCAATTACTTACAACATTTAAGAAGGATGATAAGGAAATGTTGGGGAGTCTGACGTCAGTGGTGGGCAAATTGTTGGAGAGGATTCTGAGGCACAGGTTTGTATGTATATTGAAAGGCAAGGACTGATAATGGATAGGCAATATGGCTCGAGGCGCGTAAAATTGCGTCTCACTAAATTGACTGAGCTTTTTTGAAGGAGTGACTAAGAGGATTCATTGAGGCAGAGAGGTGTACATTGTTGACATCGACTTCATGTTGCCAACTTTCTGCATGGTAGACCGGTTAACAAAATTCGTTCACATGTAATGCAAGGAGAACTAGCCATGTGGATAGCGAATTAGTTCCAAGGTAGGAGACAGAGGGTGGTGGTGGTGGATTGCTTTACGAACAGAAGGGCTGTATTCAGTGGTGTGCTACAAGGATCGCTGCTGGGTCCACTGCTTTTCACTATTTATAGAAATCATTTGGATATGAACATAGCAGTGATGGTTGGTACGTTTGCAGATGACAGAAAAATTGATGGTAGCGTGGCCAGCAAAGAAGGTTTACCTCAGAGTGCAATGGGATCTTGATCAGATGGGCTGATGGGCTGAAGAGTAGCAGACGGTGTTTAATCTAGATAAATGTGAGATGCTGCATTTTGGAAATACAAATCAGGGCAGGACGAATAATTGAATGGTCCTGGTTGTGGGGGCTGTTGATAAACAAAGCCACCTTGGAATGCAGGTTCATTATTCCTTGAAAGGAGAATCGCAGGTATATAAGATAGTGAAAAAGGTATTTGGTATGTTTGCCTTTATTAGTCAGTGGTTTGACGATATCATTTGGGAGGTCACGTTGTTGCAGTACAGCAGATTATTTTAGCCACTTTTGGAGTACTGCATTTAATTCTCGTTTCCCTCTTATTGGAAAGATATTTTGAAACTTGAAGAGAGTCAGAACAGATTTACAAGGATGTTGCCAGGATTTTAGCTATAGGGAAAGGATGAGTAGGTTGGGCTGATTTTTCCTGGAGCGAGAGGGGCATGTAAAGGGTGAATAGCCAAGATCTTTTCCCAAAAACTAGAGGGCATGGATTTCAGATGAGAGGGGAACGATTTAAAAATGACCTAAGGAACAACTTTTTCCACAGAGAATGGTGCATGTGTAGAGGTGGTGGTGGAGGCTGTTATGATTACAACATTTAAAAGGCACTTGCATGAGTACATGAAGATGAAAGGTTCACATCGATGTGGGCCAAATGCTGGCAAATGGTACTAGCTTATTTTGGGATATCTCATCAGCATGGACGAGTTGAACTGAAGGATCTGTTTCGTGCTGTACATCTCCGAGAATCAATGATTCAGTCTGACCTCACAACAATATCACATTAATTAATCGGTCCCGGAAATACCAGCCTATGTGACTAGATGCCATCGATATCTCTTCACTTCAGCATTCTGAAACCTGTAAAAACATTCTTCCATAATACTGACTCTCTGACCACTGTCTATTTACAAAATCCCTCCCATTTGTTGGTATTTAAACTGTTGGTATTTAAACCCTGACATCCAGTTTTAATTGTCCAATTTTAATGTGAATAACTATCCTATATATTTCTCTGGCCATGAATGTTGCTTACCCAAGAGCATCAGCTTCCAAAATTAAAAAAAGCCTAGAAACAATATTCTGAAAGCATAGCTTGTGTTTTCTTTTACTTCCCAGTTTCCTGTCCTGTGCTCCATGATGGATAGTGGGGTTTCAGTTTTGAGGCACAGCTTTGTAACTTGTGACCGAAGATACTCCACTGAGGTGGGTGATGAGCTCAGACCAGGCTCGGTGGGTCTGGTGGTGTGATCCCTCTGGGAAGAGAATAGTCCCCTCCTCTAATTGCCCATCCACCAGGACCTCCGTGCCCCTGTCAATAAACATGGTGTAATTGACTCTTATCTGCCATGCTCGGGGTAAATTGTGCGGGCAGTTCCAAACTGAGAAAGCTCAACAGTGTGCCCATTGGCCTTTTAAAAATGACACCATCAAGGGGCATCCAGACGACTGTGAGTGCCTCCAGCCATGATGGGTGGGAGAATAGGGCTAGCATTGAATGAGAGGGTTACCATAGAGTGGGATGGATAGTTAATGCAGTGAATTTGATAAGATAGCACCAGGAAACGAGCTCAGACTCGTGCAGACATTTCCTCTGTCACACTCAATGAAAATGACACTGAGATTATTTTTTGTTTGTTCAGCCCAATGAGGTGAAGATTCTGCTGTCCTCACTCCGAATTACAAAGCTGCAGAACAAATGCTCAACCAAACTGTCCATCGCCTGAACTCACAGCAAAATCCCATTCACTCATAATTCTCCATAATACTGTTCCGTGTTGCATGATACTATCGAAATGGCTTCATTTCAGCATTCTGCAATCTGTGAACATGCCCTTCCATGACATTTTTTGTCAGTTTCCCCCTCTCTGTCCCAACCCCAAAAAACACACTCATTTACAGCCATACTGCACGGGAACAGGCCATTCGGCGCAGCTGGTCCATGCCAACCAAAATGTCCATCCACACTCACCCCATTTCTCTGTCCTTGCTCTGTATCCCTCTAATCCTTTACTTTCCATGTATTGGTCCAAATGCTTTTTCAATGTTGTTATTGTACGCATTTCAATCACTTCCACTGGCAGATCAGTCCATAGCGTTCCACAGTCTTTGCAAAACGTTGATTCTCAGGTTCTTTTTTTTTTATTTTTCTGCTCTCCAAACATTAACGGATGCTCTCTCGTCCTTGATTCCCCAACCCTAGGAAAGAACATGAAATATGCACACCTCTCATGACTTGATAAGATCTACGCTTCTGTAAGACGCCCCCCTCTCCACTTTTCCAACGCTGTAAAGAAATAGGTTCTATCCTATCCAACCTCTCCCTATAACTTAGAACCTTTAGTCCTGGAAACATCTTTTGCAATCTTTCTAGTTCAATAATATCCTTTCTCGAGCAAGGTGAACAAAACTGTACACAGAACTCCAGTTGCAGCCTTACCCACATCCTGTATAACTGCAACATAGCGTCTCAACTTCTATACCCAATGCCCTGTTGAAGAGCAGTGTGCCAACAGCCTTCTTCACTGTCCTGTGTATCTGTGACTCAAATTTCAGAAAACCATGCGCCTGATCTCCAACTTCCTTTTTTCCCATTACACTCCTTAAGCCCCCTCATTCATCACTAAACTCATACCTAGATTTTATTTTTCAAACTCCATTTGTTATTTCTCAGCCCACTTCCCATGCCCTTGCTCAGTATCCTCTAATCCTTTCCTATCTGTGTATTTGGCCAAATGCCTTTTCAATATTGTTATTGTACCCACCTCAATCACTTCCACTGGCAGTTCAGTCCATATGCGAACCACACTCTGTGTAAAAATGTTGCCCCTCAGGTTCCTTTTATACATTTTTTTTCCTTTCCAAACATTAATGGATGTCCTCTAATCCTCGATTTCCCAAACTTGGGAAAATAATTGAAGTATTTTCCCCAATCAACGCATCTCATGATTTTATAAGAGTTGCAGTTCTATAAGAACCTCCTCAGTTTCCTACACTGTAAAGAAATAAGTTCTAACCTATCCAAATACTGCCTATAACTTAGAACCTTTAGTCCAGGAAACATCTTTGTAAATTTCTTCCACACTCTTTCTCGTTCAATAATATCCTTTCGAGAGCAAGGTGAACAAAACTGAAGTTGAAACTTTATTGCTGGAACAGCACAGCAGGTCAGGCAGCATCCAGGGAACAGGAGATTCGACGTTTCTGGCACAGGCCCTTCTTCAGGAATGAGCAGAGAGTGTTCAGCAGGAGAAGATAAAAGGTAGGGAGGAGGGACTTGGAGGAGGGGCGTTGGAAATGTGATAGGTGGAAAGAGGTCAAGATGAGGGTGATAGGTCGGAGTAGGATGGAGGCGGAGAGGTCAAGAAGAAGACTGCAGGTCAGGAAGGCGGTGCCGGGCTGGAGGGATTCGGCTGAGACAAGGGGGGGGGGGGGGGGATGAAGAAACTGGTGAAGTCCAAGTCCACCCCCGGCGGTGGGAGGGTTCCCAGCCGGAAGATAAGACGCTCCTCCTCCGACCGTCGCGTTATTGTGGTTTGGCGGTGGATGAGTCCAATGACCTGCATATCCTCGGTGGAGTGGGAGGGGGAGTTGAAATGCTGTGCTACAGGGTGATTGGGTTGGTTCGTCCGAGTGGCCCAGAGGTGCTCTCTGAATCGCTCCGCAACTAGGCGGCCTGTCTCCCCAATATAGAGGAGGCCACACCGGCTGCAGCGGATGCAGTAGATGATGTGGGTGGAGGTACAGGTGAATCTGTGGCGGATATGGAAGTTTCCTTGGGGGCCTTGGAGAGAAGTGAGGGGGGAGGTGTGGGCGCAAATGTTGCACCTCCTGCGGTTGCAAGGAAAGGTGCCGGGAGTGGAGGTTGGGTCGGGGGGGGGTGTGGATCTGACAAGGGAGCCGCGGAGGGAGTGGTCTCTACGGAAAGCTGATAGAGGAGGGGAGGGAAATATATCCGCCGTCACTTCCGCCACCTCCAAACAAACCCCAGCACCAAGGATATATTTCCCTCCCCTCCTCTATCAGCTTTCCGTAGAGACCACTCCCTCCGCGACTCCCTTGTCAGATCCACACCACCCACCGACCCAACCTCCACTCCCGGCACCTTCCCTTGCAACCGCAGGAGGTGCAACACTTGCGCCCACACCTCCCCCCTCACTTCTCTCCAAGGCCCCAAAGGAAACTTCCATATCCGCCACAGATTCACCTGCACCTCCACCCACATCATCTACCGCATCCGCTGCAGCCGGTGTGGCCTCCTCTATATTGGGGAGACAGGCCGCCTACTTGCGGAGCGATTCAGAGAGCACCTCTGGGCCACCCGGACGAACCAACCCAACCAACCTGTGGCACAGCATTTCAACTCCCCCTCCCACTCCACCGAGGATATGCAGGTCATTGGACACATCCACCGCCAAACCACAACAACGCGACGGTCGGAGGAGGAGCGTCTTATCTTCCGACTGGGAACACTCCAACC
>NW_025214178.1:0-489 GCF_004010195.1 Chiloscyllium plagiosum | reverse complement strand
CCTATCCCGAAACCTATCGCAATCCCTAACCCTGACCCTAACCCTAACCCTAACCTAACACTAACCCTAACCCTAACACTTATACCAATCCTAACTACCATCCTGATCCTAAGCCTCATCCAAACCCTCACTCTATATTTCACTCTAACCCTCATGCTCACTCTAACCCTTACACTAACCCCTCACCCTAAACTTTAATCCCACCCAAACCCTGACCTAAACTTTGACTCCCACCCTAATCTTACACTAACACTGGCTATTCCTAACCCTATTCCTAATAATAATCCTAACCCCAATTCTAATCCTATCTCACCCTCACCCTAAACTTGATCCTGATCCGCACCCTAAACCTAATCCTCACCCTAACCCAACATCTCATGCCAACCCTAACCCTCATCCCAACCCTAGCCTTAAACCAAACCATAATGCTCACCCTAGCTCAACCCAAGCAAAACCCTTGTCCATATTTAACCTGAGCATAACCCTGAT
>NW_025214177.1:32707-40017 GCF_004010195.1 Chiloscyllium plagiosum | reverse complement strand
CTCAATGTGGATTTCACCAGTTTCCTCATTTCCCCTGCCCCCACCTTATCCCAGATCCAACCTTCCAAATCAGCACCACCCTCATGACCTGTCCTACTTGTCCATCTTCCTTTCCACCTATCTGTTCCAGCCTCCTCTCTGACCTATCACCATCACCCCCACCTCCATTCACCTATTGCATTCCTGGCTACCTGCTTTGACAAAGGGTCAGTTAGATTCGAAACGTCAGCTCCTTTCTCTCTTTACAGATGCTACCAGACCTGCTGAGATTTTCCAGCATTTTCTCTTTTGGTCCCTGTCTGTCTAGATGGGATCCCTGTCTGTTTAAAGAAGAATCCTTTTGTCACATGGAGACAGCTCCCGGCCTATTTCTCAATCTCATCATAACTGAAACCATTTTCAAACAGGCTGGTGGCATGGAGAATATGGGGTGGGGGTGGGGGTGGGGTTCTCTGAACATCACAAGGCATGTTGAGAAGGTGGTCAGGAAGAGTGTGTGGAATCTTGGCGTCATAACTGGAGGGACAGAGGGCTGGAAAATGCAGAGTTATCTTAAACCCTCAAAGTGCTGGCTTCCAAAACGTTGGCACGTTCTCCTCGGACACTGTGAGAAATGATGCAAACCCTCCAGGGGTGACAGATGGATGCTGTAGGGAACTGAATGAAGTGGGAGAATCGAAATGGGCTTTCTGATTCAGCCTTTCAGAGCAGCGAGCTGATGTGACAGTCACTACCCCTGCATCAAGCAGCCTCTGTAAAAGTGAAGTCAGTGGGAACCATCTCGAATGGTTAGGGCCCAGACCCAGCACAAAGGGAAGTGGGTTCCGTTTGTGGAACTCTGATCACTTCAGGGCCAGGGCTTCGCCACAGGAAGCCCCAGCACCAGCCATCCTCAGCTTTTGCTTCAATGACCCTCCCTCCATCATAAGCTCAGAAGTGAGCATGCTCGCTGATGATTGCACGATGTTCAGTGCCATTCACCCTGCCCCCTCAGATACCGAAACAGGCCATTTTCAAATGCAGCAAGATCTGAACAATATCCAGGCGTGGGCTGACAATTGACAAGTAATATTCACGCCACATAAATACCAGACTATGACCATCTCCAAGGAAAAAGTTGAGCCACCTCCCCTTGACACTCAGTGGGATTCCATTGCTAAATCCCTCACCATTACCATTAGCCAGAAAGAGAACTGGACCAAACTGTATAAAAACACTGAGGCTAAAATATTCTCGTTTGGTCACAACTACATTATTGTCATCAGTTTTGAATGTGATGCAAACATACCAATTGTCCATATAAATCAGCAATAGCAATTGTTTATTTGGAGTATTGAGTACAGTTCTGGTCACCGCATTATAGGAAGGATGTGGAAGATTTGGAAAGAGTGCAGAGGAGATTTATTAGGATGTTGCTTGGAGAGAAGAGCTTACGAGGAAAGGTTGAGGGACTTGAAGCTGTTTTCGTCAGAGAGAAGAAGGTTGAGAGGTGACTTAATTGAGACATTTCAGATAATCAGAGGGTTAGATAGTGTGGACAGTGAGAACCTTTTTCCTTGGATGGTGATGGCTAGCACGAGGGAACATAGCTTTAAATTGAGGGGTGATAGATATAGGGCAGAGGTCAGAGGTAGTTTCTTTATTCAGAGAGTAGTAGGGGTGTGGACTGCACTGCCTGTAACTGTAGTAGACTCACCAACTTTACGGCCATTTAAATAGTCATTGGATAAACAGATAGATGATAATGGAATAGTGTAGGTTAGATGAGCTTCAGATTGGTTCCATAGGGTGGTGCAACATCGAGGGCCGAAGGGCCTGTACTGCGCTGTAATGTTCTGCACATCCCTGGACACTATGGGACAATTTCCCATTGCCAAGATATCTGACCTACATATCTTTGGACTGTGGGGGGAAACATGCGCAGACAGGGGGAGAATGTGCAAACTCCACATAGACAGTCACCCAAGGCTGGAATTGAACCTAGGTCATTGGTGCTATGAGGTAGCAGTGATAACGACTGAGCACCATGCCGCACATTTAAACAACATTTCCCCCTACCCCATAAAAGTACATATCATCACATCACAGGCCTGGAGAGTGCACATGTGGACGTGTGAGAGGGTCCTGGCAATGCTGCAGAGCTTGGTTCGAACAAAGCTGGGGGGATTTTCAGAGATGCTATTGGTTGGAGACGCTGAGGCTGGAGATTGAGGGGAGGTTTGATTGAAGTGTGCAAGATTGTGGTTGGCTCAGACAAGGTGGACAGGGCAAAGCTTGTTCTCATTGGCTGATGGCGCAAGGATTGTGGGACACAGGGAAGCGGAATTGTGAGAAGGAAGCACTCTCTCAGCGAGTAAGGATGTCCTGGAATTGACTACCCACCGGGAGAGTGGATATGAAGTGGATGAAACAGATTGAAGGACACGTCAAGGAAAAGCATTTGCAGGGGCGATTCAGTGTGCAGGAGTGGAGCTTGGGACTCCTTCTGCCCTGTGTCATTTTACAATTAATCCAGTGAAGATCTGCTAAAGACCACTGAGAGAGGTCCATTGTTCAGTGAGCCATGCCATGGGGAATCTAACCGTATGTCAGGTGAAAGGTTATTGGCGGGGAGATGGTGGCTGAACTGTGACATTGAACCTGAAGGTGTGGACACTGTTGTACAACAATATAACATGATTGTTGCCCATGTAGTGCAATGTGGGCATGCTCTCTGTCGGTGACAGGCACCCACACTCCCTGCCCCATATTTGAGAGACACTGGCTTGCCTGACCTACCCGCAACCTCTGCCAGTCTGAATGGGACACGCAACAGGTAACCAAGAGAGCCCCTGCCCCGTGCACATGCTCGGCTCAATGTGAACCAGACAGTGGATTTTACACCTGGACCATGTCCATGCAGATGGATCAATTCCTATACTCCATACCCTCCTCCGTCTCCCTTCACTCATTGGCTGCGATTACTACTCCCATACTGCCCCTCCCCACAATCTCCACGTCCTGTCGCTTCCAACACATACTGCCTACAGCACAGGAATAGGCCATTCGGCCCTTTGAGCCTGCTGTGCTATTCATTATGATATCATGGCTGGTCATTGAGTTCAATATCCTGTTCTTACTTTTCCCTTTGAACCCTTTCAACCCAAGTGCTATACCCAACAGGATTCTACAGGATCCCTACTCTATTGGTGAAGACATTTTTCCCCTTCTCAGTCCTAAATGGCTGACCCTGCATCCTTAGATTGTGATCCTCTAGTTCTGGAGCCCCCCAACCCCAGTCATCGGAAGCATCCTTCCTGTGATTACCCTTTCTACTCTTTGAAACAGACCCTTCGGTCCAACCCGTCCATGCCGACCAGATATCCCAACCCAATCTAGTCCCACCTGCCAGTACCCAGCCCATATCCCTCCAAACCCTTCCTATTCATATACCCATTCAGAAGCCTTTTTAAATGCTGTAATTGTACCAGCCTCCACCACTTCCTCTGGTAGCTCATGTCATACACGTACCACCCTCTGTGTGAAAATATTGTCCCTCAGGTTGCTTTTATATTTTTCCCCTCTCATCCTAAACCTATGGCCTCTAGACCTGGACTTCCCCACCCCAGGTTGTTAGAATTTTATCGGTTTCTATGAGATGCTTATTCTTCTGAATAAAATTTTTGGTTAAGATGGCATTTTGCCTTCATTGCTCAGATCTTTGAGTATAGGAGTTGGGGACGTCATGTTGAGGTTGTACAGGACATTGGTGAGGCCTGTTCTGGAGTACCGTGTCCAATTCTGGTTTCCCTGTTATAGGAAGGACATTATTAAACAGGAGAAGGTTCAGAAGGGATTTACCAGGATGTTGCCAGGAATGGAGAGTTCAAGTTATAAAGAGAGGCTGGAGAGGCTGGGACATTTTTCACTGGAGCGTAGGAGATTGAGGAGTGACCTTAAAGAGGTTTATAAAATAACGAGGTGCATACCTAAAGATGAATGGGCAGGTGTCTTTTCACCAGAGTGGGAGTTTTCAAGACAAGGGGGCACATTTTAAGATGAGAGGAAAAAGATTTTAGAAAGACGTGAGGGGCAATTTCTTTTACCCAGAGAATGATTCGTGTGTGGAATGAGGAAGTGGTGGACATGAGTAGAGTTACAACGTTGGAAAGCCGTTTGGATACATTCATGAATAGGAAAGGTTTGGAGGGATATAGGCCAAGCGCAGGAAGGTGGGACTAATTTAGTTTGGGATTATGTTGGCAGGGACTAGTTGGACCGAAGGGTCTGTTTCCTTGCTGGGTGACTCTGACTCTATAACTCAAGTGAATGTAATCTGAACCAATTCAACCCCCAATCGAATCGCTTCCCCTCCTCATCATAGCCCTGCAACATTTGTTTAACATTTCAAATCTTTTTCCAATTTCTCTTCTAAAAATTCCTGTTGAATGAACCATTGGAGGCAGCACATTTCCAGAACAGAGCATTCTACTGTGGAATATGAGATGCTCTGGTCACCCTCCAGTCTGGGGAAGGGGTTAGGGTGTGGAGTGGGGAAGGAGTTAGGGTGTGGAGTGGGGAGGGAGTTAGGGTGGGGAGTGGGGAAGGAGTTAGGGTGGGGAGTGGGGAAGGAGTTAGGGTGTGGAGTGGGGAGGGAGTTAGGGTGGGGAGTGGGGAAGGAGTTAGGGTGGGGAGTGGGGAAGGAGTTAGGGTGCAGACTGGGGAATGGATTGCTGTTCAAAAGGTTGGCACAGACCCGATGCATGAATGGCCTCAGTCGGTGGCCTACCATTCAATGACTGTGAATCACAGCGGTTCGGAGGGAAGCTGGACAAGCTCAAGAAATTAAATGAACTATTTAAATAATTTGCTATGTGGCACCACAGCTAACGAATACACTCTCTGTAAAAGGTACAAATATCAGGCCAGTCTTCTCTCACAACAGGCAACACACCAGGGTGTCTTTACAAGAGAGAGAGCTAATATTATTTGGCTTCGAGGAAACTTTGGAAAATTAAGTAGCAGGTGTGGAAATGAGTACTCTGGTTTCTCACATCTACATCTGAATCAGGCTGACCTGAAAGATCTCCTTCCGTGTTCTGGCAGCGGGAGCCCTGTATTAAAGGGATTTAGAAAGTTGGCTGGAGAGGCAAAACTGGAAGGCATGTTGGAAAGAGAGAGGAATTCAATTGGAGGGTACCGACTGACTGAGCGTGTACATAATCCTGTAGCTATACCCACATTGGGAGTATTTGGGGATAGAACATAGAACAGTACAATGACAGTCCAGGCCCTTTGATCCACAATGTTGTGCTGAGAATTTCCCTTAATCTAAGATCACCCTCACCTACACACCCCTCAATTTACTGACTACCCTCACCTACACACCCCTCAATTTACTGACTACCCTCACCTACAACACCCCTCAATGTACTGCGGTCCATGTGCTTGTCCAGCAGTCGCTGGAATGTTCCTAATGTCTCTGACTCTACTCCCACCGCTCTCTGCATAAAGGATTTCCCTCTGACATCTCCCCTAAACCCTCCTCCAATCACCTTAAAATGATGCCCCCTTGAGACAGCCATTTCTGCTCTAAGGAAAAGTCTCTGGCTATCTACTCTATCAATGCCTCTCATTACTCTGTACACTTCTCAGAAATGATTAGATTAGATTAGATTACCTTACAGTGTGGAAACAGGCCCTTCGGCCCAACAAGTCCACACCGACCCGCCGAAGCGCAACCCACCCATACCCCTACATTTACCCCTTACCTAACACTACAGGCAATTTAGCATGGCCAATTCACCTTACCTGCACATCTTTGAACTGTGGGAGGAAACCAGAGCACCTGGAGGAAACCCACGCAGACACGGGAAGAACGTGCAAACTCCACACAGTCAGTCGCCTGAGGTGGGAATTGAACCCAGGTCTCTGGCGCTGTGAGGCAGCAGTGCTAACCACTGTGCCACCGTGCTGCCCATAAATCACTTCTATCAAGTCACCTCTCTTCCTTCTTCTCTCCAGTGTGAAAAGCCCGAACTCACTCAACCTCTCTTCATAAGACAAGCCCTCTAAACCAGGCAGCATCCTGATAAATCTCCTCTGCACCCTCTCTACAACGTTTTCAACATCCTTCCTATAATGAGGTGACCAGAACTGGACACAATATTCCAAGTGTGGTCTAACCACACTTTTAAATTGTTTTAAGTCTGTCCAAGAGAAAGGCTGTATTAGTGAGTACAGTGGGTTCTTTCTTGATTATATGTTTTCGGAGATAAGTCTCTTGAATAAAGTTAAAATATAAACCATAGCTATTAATTTAACTTGGGGCAGTGTTTGTAGAGGAATAAGATGGTGTTATTTTCTGGGTCTGTAGATTGTGAAGGAGCAAAAATGGCCTTTGCAGTGATGTGCTCTTCTTGACAGATGTGGAATTTAAAGAGAGTTTAAGGGTTACTGCGGATTATATCTGGCATAAATGCTGTTGGATGCGAATCTTATCAGATCAAGTGGATTGGTTGGAGAGATAAATAGAAGCGATGAGGAATTTGCAACAGCAAGAGTATGTGATGGATGGCAGTTATAGGAAGGGGGGAAAGTCTCAGATACAGTCACATAGATGGGTTAACTCCAGGAAGGGTAAGAGTGGTAGGCAACGAGTGCAGGAGTCTTTTGTAGATATATCCATTTCAAACAAGTATGCTGTTTTGGAAAATGTAGGGGGTGATGGATTCTCAGGGGAACGTAGCACGAACAGCCAAATTTCTGGTATTGAGACTGTCTCTAATGCAATGAGGGATACATCGGCTTCCAAGAGATCAATTGTGTTAGGGGATTCTCTAGTCCGAGGTACAGACAGACATTTCTGTGGCCAGCAGAGAAAAAGCAGAATGGTGTGTTGTTTCCCTGGTGCCAGGATCAAGGATGTCTCAGAGAGGGTGCAGAATGTTCTCACTGGGGAGAGGGCCCAGCAGGAATTCATTGTCCACATTGGAACCAACGACGAAGGAAGGGAAAAGGTTGAGATTCTGAAGGAAGATTACAGAGAGTTAGGCAGAAATTTAAAAAGGAGGTCCTCAAGGGTAGTAATATCTGGATTATTCCCAGTGCTACGAGCTAGTGAGGGCAGGAATAGGAGGATAGAGCAGATGAATGCATGTCTGAGGAGCTGGTGTATGGGAGAATGATTCACATTTTTAGATCATTGGAATCTCTTTTGGGGTAGAAGTGACCTGTACAAGAAGGACGGATTGCACCTAAATTGGAAGGGGACTAATATACTGGCAGGGAAATTTGCTAGAACTGCTTGGGAGGATTTAAACTAGTAAGGT
>NW_025214177.1:30471-31339 GCF_004010195.1 Chiloscyllium plagiosum | reverse complement strand
AGGCTGGTAGGTATAGGGAATGTTGGATGACTAAAGAAATTGAGGGTTTGGTTAAGCAAAAGAAGGAAGCATATGTCAGGTATAGACAGGATAGATCGAGTGAATCCTTAGAAGAGTATAAAGGCAGTAGGAATATTCTTAAGAGGGAAATCAGGAGGGCAAAACAGGGACATGAGATAGCTTTGGCAAATAGAATTAAGGAGAATCCAAAGGGTTTTTACAAATATATTAGGGACAAAAGGGTAACTAGGGAGAGAATAGGGCCCCTCAAAGATCAGCAAGGCGGCCTTTGTGTGGAGCCACAGAAAATAGGGGAGATACTAAATGAATATTTTGCATCAGTATTTACTGTGGAAAAGGATATGGAAGATATAGACTGTAAGAAAATAGATGGTGACATCTTACAAAATGTCCAGATATCAGAGGAGCAAGTGCTGGATGTCTTGAAACAGTTAAAGGTGGATAAATCCCCAGGACCTGCTCAGGTGCACCCGAGAATTCTGTGGGAAGCTAGAGAAGTGATTGCTGGGCCTCTTGCTGAGATATTTGTATCATCGATAGTCACAGGTGAGGTGCCGGGAAGACTGGAGGTTGGCAAACGTGGTGCCACTGTTTAAGAAGGGCGGTAAAGACAAGCCAGGGAACTATAGACCGGTGAGCCTGACCTCGTTGTTGGGCAAGTTGTTGGAATCCTGAGGAACAGGACGTGCATATATTTGGAAAGGCAAGGACTGATTAGGGATAGTCAACTTGGCTTTGTGCATGGGAAATCATGTCTCACAAACTTGATTGAATTTTTTGAAGAAGTAACAAAGAAGATTGATGAGGGCAGAGCAGTAGATGTGATCTATATGGACTTCAGTAAGGC
>NW_025214177.1:25489-29834 GCF_004010195.1 Chiloscyllium plagiosum | reverse complement strand
GGTGAGAGAGGAAAGATATAAAAGAGACCTAAGGCGCAACGTTTTCATGCAAAGGGTGGTACGTGTATGGAATGAGCTGCCAGAGGAAGTGGTGGAGGCTGGTACAATTGCAACATTTAAGAGGCATTTGGATGGGTATATGAATAGGAAGGGTTTGGAGGGATATGGGCCGGGTGCTGGCAGGTGGGACTAGATTGGGTTGGGATATCTGGGCAGCATGGGCAGGTTGGACCGACATGTTTCCATGTTGTACATCTCTCTGACTCTATGACCAGGGTTTTATAGAGCTGCAGCAGATAGTGTAGATGCAGCTTTCTTCTGTACCTCACTCCATGCTGTCTCTGTTCAGGAATGTTTGATAGAGACAGTGTAGAGAGACCTTTACTCTGTATGTAACCCTATGCTGTACCTGCCTTGGGAGTGTTGAGGAATCTTTCCTGGATAATATCCAAGCTTGAGCTGGATGGAGACGAGTAACATACATGTGACACAAATACCAGACAATGACCATCTCAAATAAGATCAAATCTAACCACTGCTCCTTGGCATTCAATGGTGTTGCTTTCATTGAATCAACATCCAGGGGTTACCATTGACCAGAAACTCAACTGGACTCGCCATGTAAGCACAGTGGCTACAAGAGTAGGGCAGAGGCTGCAGCAAGTAACTCTCCTCCTGTCTATCCTCAAAGCCTGTCCCACCATCTACAAGGCACAAGTCGGAAGTGTGTTGGAATACTCCCCATTTGCCCTGGATGGGGGCAGCTCCAACAACACTCTAGAGGCTCGACACCATCCAGGGACAAAGCAGCCCCCCTTGATTGGCTGAAGAATGTGGGGCTTGCTCTGACAGGAATTGCACAAGGGGATTCATATTGAGCCATTGAAGGAGGAAGCTGGATAAACACATGATGGGGAACAGAACAAAGGGATATGCTGATAGGGTGTGATGGAAAGGGGTTTGGAGCAAGCCCAAGAGGCAACCTACAGCACATGCCCTGCGGCAGTTCAAGAAGGCAGCTCGCTCCCACCACCACTTTCTGAAGGGTCAACTAGGGACGGGCAAGGGATGCAGGACCAGGCAGGCACACCTACGGTTTGTGGATGGGTTTTAAAAAAGAAAAATGGGGTGATTCTGCCGCACCAATGCAGTATAAGATGATCTCATGAGGAATGGTGGTTTCTGGGAACACCTTGTTTGTCGTTTGCTGCGATCATTAAGCTTGATGTTTCCAGCTTCTCTGCTTTTTACAAGAGAAGGTTCTGCATAAAAAACACAGATGGGATCGGCAGCCTCCAGGTGAAAGGTATGCAGAAGAACCTCTCTCAAAGTGGTCCTGCTAGGCAAGAGGGAAGGCCATGTCAAGGGCCACTTTGGTCAACAACAACTCATTGTGCATCCCATGTGCCCCATTGTCAATCCAATCCCTGCAGCTGCCTGACCTGCTGTTCCGACTCATCTCTTGTGATGTGTGAATTCCCAGTCACCCGTCCTCTCCCTCCCTCGTTACCAAATTTACGGGGGATTGCAGGCTGAGGATTTGGAGGGTTTAAGTTATAAGGAGAGGCTAGAATAGGCTGGATTTTTTTTCACTTGAGCATCAGAGGTTGAAAGGTGACGCTATAGAGGTTTACAAAAGCATGAGGTGCACGGCTAAGGTGAATGGCCAAGGTATTTTCCCTCAGGTGAGAGATTTCAAGACGAGGGTGGATATTTTCAAGATTTAAAAGGGACCCAAGGCACTACTTTTTCACACAGAGTGGTGTGAACGTGGAATGAACCGCCAGAGGAACTGGAGGAGGTGGTACAATTACAACATTTAAAAGACTTTTGGACAGGTAGATGAATAGGAAAGGATTACAGGGATATGGGTCAAACAGAGGCACATGTGACTAGTTGAGTTTGGGAAACCTGGTGGGCACGGACGAGTTGGAGCGGAGGGCCTGTTTCCGTGCTGTAGGAGTCAATGATAATGAGGGGGTTGGCTAAAGCTGGTTCCACTGAAATGGTGGCCCAACAGCACTGCCTATTACACAGGAGAGCACAAAAGGAGGACAGGTCCGATTCACTAACACTGGACGGGAGTTGGGACATCAGATCTGAGAAGGTTGCAGAGAAACTGATTAGTGGGAGGCTAGGAGATTCAAACAGCAGCATTGCAAGCCATGTATTGGTGATCGATGGGAGCTTTCCATTTCAACCTTGTGCACCCATTTCATTTTATTTGGAACTAGTTAAGGATCTCCAAATCAATTTTTGTGGCCTTGTCAATTTTGCTTCCAGAAACACTTAAGACTACAAACTCTTGAAAATACAATTTGTGAAGAGACTGCTCTGATTAATCGTGTGCACACATCCTGATCCTCAGCTGAGGAAGTGAATGCTCAGTGCTGGGAGACAGGGGCATTGGCAGTGGTAACAGGCTCCGAAGTTCAAATCTCACTGGGAAGGTATCAGACGGTCTGATTCTTATCAACATCCAGCGGTGCAGTGCTCCCTCAGCGCTGACCCTCCAACAATGTGGTGCTCCCTCGGCGCTGACCATCCGACAGTGCGGTGCTCCCTTGGCACCGACCATCTGACAGTGCGGTGCTCCCATGGCACTGACTCTCAAACAGTGCGGTGCTCCCTCTGCACTGACCCTCCGACAGTGCGCACTCCCTCAGCACCGACCCTCCGACAGTGCCCACTCCCTCAGCACTGACCCTCCGACAGTGAGGCACTCCCTCAGCACTGACCCTCCGACAGTGCAATGCTCCCTCAGCACTGACCCCCCAACAATGCGGCGCTCCCTCGGAGCTAACCGTCCGACAGTGCGGTGCTCCCTCAGCACTGACCCTCCAACAATGCGGCACTCCCTCGGCGTTAACCGTCCGACAGTGCGGCGCTCCCTCAGCCTGATCCTCCAACAGTGTGGCGCTCCCTCAGCACTGACCCTCTGACAGTGTGGCGCTCCCTCAGCACTGACCCTCCGACAGTGCGGTGCTCCCTCAGCACTGTCCCTCCGACAGTGCGGTGCTCCCTTGGCACTGACCCTCCGACAGTGCGGTGCTCCCTTGGCACTGACCCTCCAACAGTGCGGCGCTCCCTTAGCACTGACCTTCCAACAGTGTGGTGCTCCCTCAGCACTGTCCCTCCGATAGTGCGGTGCTCCCTCAGCACTGTCCCTCCGACAGTGCGGTGCTCCCTAGGCGCTGACAAACTTAACTTTTTTGAGTGAGTAACAAAGAGGATTGATGAGGGCGGAGCCGTAGATGTGATCTATATGGACTTCAGTAAGGCGTTTGACATGGTTTCCCATGGGAGACTGGTGAGCAATGTTAGATCTCATGGAATACAGGGAGAACTAGCCATTTGGATACAGAACTGGCTCAAAGGTAGAGGGTGGTAGTGGAGGGTTGTTTTTCAGACTGGAGGCCTGTGACCACAAAGAGTGCCACAAGGATCGGTGCTGGGCCCTCTACTTTTTGTCATTTATATAAATGATTTGGATGTGAGCATAAGAGGTACAGTTAGTAAGTTTGCAGATGACACCAAAATTGGAGGTGACGTGAACAGCGAAGAGGGTTACCTCAGATTACAACTGCATCTTGATCAGATGGGCCAATGGACCGAGCAGTGGCAGATGGAGCTTAACTTAGATAAATGTGAGGTGCTGTATTTTGGAAAGGCAAATCAGGGCAGGATGTATACACTTAACGGTAAGGTCCGAAGAGGGTTACTTCAGATTACAACTGCATCTTGATCAGATGGGCCAATGGACCGAGCAGTGGCAGATGGAGCTTAACTTAGATAAATGTGAGGTGCTGTATTTTGGAAAGGCAAATCAGGGCAGGATGTATACACTTAACGGTAAGGTCCTAGGGAGTGCTGCTGAACAAAGAGACCTTGCAATGCAAGTTCATAGCTCTTTGAAAGTGGAGTCTCAGGTAGATAGGATAGTGAAGAAGGTGTTTGGCATGCTTTCCTTTAATGGTCAGAGGACCAATAATTGAGTTGGGAGGTCATGTTGTGGCTGTACAGGATGTTGGTGAGGCCACGCTTGGAATATTGCATGCAATTCTGGTCTCCTTCCTTTCAGGAAGATGTTGTGAAACTCGAAAGAGTTCAGAAAAGATTTACAAGGATGTTGCCAGGGCTGGAGCGTTTGAGCTACAGGGAGAGGCTGAACAGGCTGGGGCTGTTTTCCCTGGAGCATCGGAGGCTGAGGGGTGACCTTATAGAGGTTTATAAAATCATGAGAGGCATGGAAAGGGTAAAGAGACAAAGTCTTTTCCCTAGGGTCGGGGAGTCCAGAACTAGAGGGCATAGGTTTAGGATGAGAGGGGAATGATATAAAAGAGAC
>NW_025214177.1:2472-19352 GCF_004010195.1 Chiloscyllium plagiosum | reverse complement strand
GTCACCAACATTCATGTCATCAGCAAACTTACTAACGCACCCTTCCACTTCCTCATCCAAGTCATTTCTAAAAATCACAAAGAGAAGTGGTCCCAGAACAGTCCCTGCGGAACACCACTGGTCTCCGAGCTCCAGGCTGAATATTTTCCATCTACCACCCTCTGACTTCTATGGGCCAGCCAATTCTGTATCCAAACAGCCAAATTTCCCAGTATCCCATGTCTCCTTATTTTCTGAATGAGCCTACCATGGGGAGTCTTATCAAACACCATGCTAAAATCCATGTACACAAGATCCACTGCTCTATCTTCATCAATGTGTTTTGTCACATCCTCAAAGAATTCAGTAAGACTTGTGAGACGTGAAGTGTCCCTCACAAAACCATGCTGACTATCTCTTAATCAAACTATGCTTTTCCAAATGATCATAAATCCTGTCTCTCAGAATCTTCTCCAATAATTTGCCCACCACTGACATAAGACTGACTGATCTGTAATTCTCATGGTTGTCCCTGTTCCCTTTCTTGAAAAAGGGCCTAATATTTTCCACCCTCCAATCGTCTAGTACTACTCTAGTGGACAGTGAGGATGCAAAGATCATCGCCAAAGGCACAGCAATCTCTTCCCTCACTTCCGGTAGTAACCTTGGGTATATCCTGTCTGGCCCAGGGGACTTATCTCTCCTCACATTTTTCAAAATTTCCAGCACATGCTCCTTCTTAACATCAACCTGTTCGAGCATATCAGCCTGTTTTACGCTGTCCTCACAAATGACAAGGTCCCTCTCAGTAGTGAATACTGAAGCAAAGTATTTATTAAGGACCTTCCCTACCTCCTCCGACTTGAGGCACAAGTTCCCTCTACTATCCCTAATCGGCCCTACCCTCACTTTGACCATCCTCTTGTTCCTCTCATAAGTGTAGAATGCCTTGAGATTTTCTTAACCCAACCTGCCAAGGCTTTTTCATGCTCCTTTCTAGCTCTCCTAAGTCCATTCTTCCAGTTCCTTCCTGGCTACCTTGTAATCCTCTAGAGCCCTGTTTGATCCTTGCTTCCTCAATCTTTAGTAAGCTTCCTTCATCCTGTTGACCAGATGTTCGACATCTCCTGTCATCCAAGGTTCCTTCACCCTACCGTCCCTTCCTTGCCTCAGTGGGACAAACTTATCCAACACTCGCAGCAAGTGCTCCCTCAATAACCTCCACACTTCTTTCATGCATTTCTCTGAGAATATCTGTTCCCAATTTATGCTCCACAGTTCCTGCCTAAGGGCATTGTAAATCCCCCTCCCCCATAAAATAATTTTCATACCATCTGTTCCTATCTCTCGCCACGACTGTATTAAAGGGCAGGAAGTTGTGATCACTGTCATTGAAATGCTCTCCCACCGAGGGATCTGACACCTGACCTGGTTTGTTGCCAAACTCCAAATACAATATGGCCGAGAGTCGGCCTATCTAGATATTGCGTCAGGAATCCTTCCTGGGCACACCTGACAAAATCTGCTCCATCCAAACTATTAGCACTAAGGAGATCCCAATCAATATCAGGGAAGTTGAAGTCACCCATGACAACAACCTTGTTACTTCTACACCTTTTCAAAATCTGCCTCCCAATCTGCTCTTCCGTGTCTCTGTTGCTATCAGGGCTCTATGGAAAGCTCCCAATAAAGTGATTGCTTCTTTCCTGTTTCTGACTTCCACTCGTACTGACTCAGGATACAAACTCTACTTGACGACCTCCCTTTTTGCAACTTTGATACTATCCCTGATTAGCAATGCCACTTCCCCACCTCTTACCTCCCTCCCTATTTCTTTTGAAACATTGAAACCCCGGATCATCTAGCAACCATTCCTGCCCCTGTGATATCCAAGTCTCTGTAATGGCCACAATATTGTAGTTCCAAGTACTGATCCAGGCTGTACGTTCATCCCTGACCCTGTTCATGACATTTTTGTATATTGCTTAAGAAGTCAGTGATGTGCTGTATAGCAGTCAACATCATGAGGATTAAACCTTCCAGGTTATTGCATAGTTGAAATTGTTTTCTGTATAATGTTAATCGAATATAGTATCGAACCTTATGGAATATTAGGTTTGAATTGTGATTTGATGTCCAGGTTTTGTATGGATTTTTAAAATTTATTCCCTCATGGGCAGTGGGCATCACTGGCCATCTCTAGTTACCCTTAAGAAGATGGTGTGAGCTGCCTTCTTGAACAACTGCAATCGATGTGTGGTAGGTAGACCTGCAGTGCCATTAGGACGGGAATTCCAGTATTTTAGGAATGGCATTATGTTTTCAAGTCAGATGGTGAGTGGCTTGGTGGTGGTGGTGCTTCCCTGTATCAGCTCCGTTGTCCTTCTAAATTGAGGTGGTTATGGGTTTGGAAGGCTCTATCTAAGGATCTTGGATGAATTTCTGCAGTGCTTCTTGGAGATCATACGCTGCTACTGACCGTTGATGATGGAGGTGGTGAATGCTTGTAGATGCTTGGTGCCAATCAAGTGGACTGCTTGATCTTGGATGGTGTTAAGTTTTTTGAGTGTTGCACTAAGGAGGTTCCAATCAATATCAGGGAGTTGAAGTCACCCATAACAACAACCTTGTGGAAAGATATTACAGTATTGTTGGTGAAAAGTGAGTTTCTGATAATGCCTTGATGCAATGGATGTTAATTGGGTAAAACTAAACAGCATTCTATTACTGCAAGTATGTAAGTAGACACCCTATGTGGATGACTTGAAAACACATGAAACATGACATGAAAGCACATGCTGCACTCATTCAGCCAGATGGGGATTATTCCATCAAACTCTTGAATTATACTTTATAGATGGAGGACAGATTTTGGGGAGTCAGGAGTTGAGGTATTTGCTGCAGTATTCTGAGCCTCTGACCTGATTTGGGAATACATAATGGGATCATAGCGCCTAAAATATGAGTACAGAGGTTCTCTTCTTAGAAACATGGTGTTAATTTTTATATCTAGTTTGTCAGCATTTGAATGAAGGGCATGGATATGCAGGATGATGTGATGGCAAGGAAGAACTGAGGGGCTGTTGGTGTAGGCAAAGTGAAATTGGATATGGGAGCAAAAACTATTCGTGAAAAAAAGAAAATCCAAGGAATCTTACCATAATCCTGCAAGTACTTCATGTTGGTTTGACTGCCAATGTTTGATATGGAAAACATGAAACAGATGTCTTCTAAACGTAGTTTGCTATCAAATAATGCTATATGATAGCTCCCATACTCTTTACAATCTGTCTGATATTGTTTATTCACCTCACCAAAGATCAATTGCCCTGTCGCATGAGAATTAAATACTACCCAAATTGATGATTCTTTAAACTCAATCATTTCTGTGCCCAGACTAAACCAATTATTATAGACCTGCAGTATGCACAGGATTGCCGAGCTGTTGCTGTGTGTGGAGATAAGGAATTCATGCTGTTCTGAATGTTGCCAAAACAAAACTTCTATATCAACCCAGCCCTAGTCAGTTAAATATTTCACCACCTTTATATGTTGAAGGAGAAAATCTAGGATATGTTGAGCATTTTCCATACATTGGATGCCAGCTGTATCAAAAGGGTATAATTGACAATGAGACTCAATGATAATGGAATAGACCTAAACACAGGTCAACCAGACCAGCTCAACTTTCGACAAGCTATAGCCATGTGAACAACAAAAACTTCTGTAAATCAAGAAAAGTTCTGGTGAACAGAGTAGTTATTGTCACAACATTCCTATACTGCAGTGAGAATAGATTATAATTGGATATAATTCTTTATGGGGTAGTGTTTAAAATGCCTGTACCTAAGTTCTTAAATTTGTTCTTTTGGAAATTGAGAAACTGACAAAATATTTTTTGAAGAAAGGTCGAAGAAGATCTAAATCATTAACTCTGCGCTTTTTCTACAGATGTTGTCAGACCAGCTGAGTTTTTCTAGCAGTTTCTGATTTTGTTAAATGAGTATTTTCCCTTTCAGGCTAAAGAAAATGTCATTACCACTGTTACAGAACTGAACATTATTTTGGAATCGAATGAGTTTTGTGATTTGAGCCAATTCATATCTCGGTAAGATTTCAATGAATTTGTTTTGTCAGAGATAAAGATATGTTCATATTTACTTATGTCTTTAAAATAGCTATTCCAATATTCACTTCCTTCTCCTCCTCCTCTTTGAAGAAATCATTATCATGTCTACATATTCAAGATACCTTGCTTTTGAGTCTCAGTGCATTCATAATGAAGGACAGAGATAAGATGACTAGCCAAGGCCTTTTTCCAAGGGTAGGGGAGTCCAAAACTAGAAGGCAGAGTTTTGAGGTGAGAAGGGAAAGATTTGAAAAGGACCTGAGGGCAACTTTATCACTTAGAGGGTGCCGTGTGTATGGAATGTGCTGCCAGAGGAAGTGGTGGAGACTAGTACAATTACAATATTTAAAGACATTTGGACAGGTACATGAATAGGAAAGGTTTAGACGGATATGGACCAAATGCAGGCAAGTAGGACTACTAAGTGTGTGATAGATGAGTTGGGCTGAAGGGTCTGTTTCCATGCTGTACGATTTTATACCTCAGTGACTCTATAATAGCATGAGCTAGCAGCAGAGGTAGACCATTTGGCTCCTCCAAGTTGCCTAACCATTCATAAGATCATGATTAATCAGTTTGAGTTTCAAATTCCCATCTACTTCTGATAACTTTAGATTCCTTCACCAAACAAAAATCTACCTGCTGACTTTGCTATGCTAAAAATGAGGATATGTCTGATTTGGTGGTAGTGGAAACTGTTCAAACTTTTGTTCTGCCCAACAAAACTTGTCCCATTACTGTAAATGTGTGTTCTGAGGAAGCAAACTTGACTGATTTAGAGTTTAATGTTCTGTGTCAGGGTGCTATTGCCCAACTGCCTTGTACATCACTTCAACATAACAGCTCCAGCTCTGGCAGTGCATGTTTGATTTCAGTCAGGTGACAAATTGCTAGTGGAAATTTTGTTGGAGAGAGGAGCAGACCTTCTTCAAGGTTGGCATGCCTAGAAGAGTTGTGGCAGTAAGTTAGATACTAAATAAAAACCAAAAATTAGAAACAAAAGCAGCAGTTCCTGGAAAAGCTCAGTAGTTCTGGCAGCATCTGTGAAGAGAAATCATAGTTAATGTTTCAGGTCCAGTGAACCTGGCATGCCTAGAAAAGATATGGCAGTAAGTTAAATACAAAATAAAAACTGGAAGAACTGTGGATGCTGTAAATCAAAAACAGAAATTACTGGAAAAGCTCAGGAGGTCTGGCAGCATCTGTGAAGAGAAACTGGAGTTAACGTTTCGGGTCCGGTGATCCTGTTCTATTTTTGTTTCTGATTTACAGCATCCACAGTTCTTTAGTTTGTATGACCAATTGCTGGTGATTGTCGAAGCTAGACACTACCAGTGCCACATTGTCAATGCTGATAACTGATGGTATGCTGACACCCCAAAGTGTGAGATTTGTCGTCTTGATGTTAACAGTCAAATCAAACACTTCTTGTTGGCATGGAAACATCAGTCCAATTGCTGTTGAAGATATTCCTGTGTAGAAAGATATTACAGTATTGTCAGTGAAAAGTGACTTTCTGATAATGACTTAATGCACCTTGATGCAATGGTTATCAATTGGGTAAACTTGAACTGCATTCTATGACTGCAAGTATGGAAGTAGACACCCTATGTGGATGACTTGAAAACACATGAAAGGAGCTAAGAAAAGGATATCCTAAAGGGTGTTGAGAGCAGAACACTTGAGAGACTCATTTGATCCTACTCCAGATCTTAAAGGGTTCTGACGTTACCTTATTATTGCTGGCTTTATCCATTGTGTCCTCATGGAATGAAGGATCACATTTAGCAGCTTCAGTGGGTAGCCAGTTTTCTCCTGTCCTGAGGTTAAATACACTATCTCTTCTTACATGGTCGCATGTCTTGGAAAGCTCATAGGAACAGGAGTAGGCCATTCTGCTAATATCTTTCTTATATCATCATGGCTGTATGAACATTTCAATGCTTTTTATTAACACTATCCCATCAAATTTTTGCTCCAGTGGTAATCACAAAAACATCAATCTCTTCTTTAAATATACTCAAAACTCAAGCTTTCACAATCCGCTGGAGTACAGAATTTCAAAGATTCACAAGTTTCTGAGGAAAAATAATTTTCATCATCTCAGTGCTAAGTGGAATTCCTTATTCCTTATCCACCTAAACCAATTTGTGCCTCATGTTTTCATAATTTCACTTGTCCATATTTAACACCCTTGCTTTAGATTGAACTGTCTCACTTGTGATAATTTGCCTGTAAAGGTTATTTTTCAAGTTCATTAATTCGTCGTTTTTCATTATATAATACTAGTCTTAAACATCTTGTCCTCTAGTTGACCTCTCAACATCCTGCTTGAGAGAGTCACCTCTAACTAACATTATCAAGAAACTCATCCAGCAAGGCTTTAGTGTTCAATTGTTTAACACAGTCTATGCTTCTCTTAACTCCTGACTAATACTATAACCCACATAACCACCACTATTTGGTGGCCTGACGTTACCTTATTATTGCTGGCTTTATCCATTAACATGAATAATTCCAACCAATGTCTGTTGCCGTTTGCTAATTCGTAGCTTCAACCACACATTGTGCTTCCAATCTGAAACCCTTCTTTACTAATGTACTGATCCCAAACCTTATTATTAGAACAACCTTTCTCCTTCTTGTCTGTCCTTCCTAAACATTGAATATACTTACATATTCTGTCCTCGGTCCTGCATGAAAACTATGATTCTGTAATGGCAACCATATATCTCCATTTGTACCTTTAGATCATCCACCCTGTTGAAAATGCTTCATGCATTCAGATCGAATGCTTTTAACTTTGACTTCTTGACAGCATTCTACATTTTGAGCATACTCAGTGCTTGGCTTTGTTTCTGCTGTCTTGTATCAATGAAGGCAATTTTTCATGACTCCTTTGGGTGCACATTCCTACTGCAACGGCTGGACTGAGAAGATCATGTCCATTGTAGATCTTTCAGTTCTGAAAACAGACTGGAATTTATGGTAGATGCATTCAACTAAGCTATGTAGTCAGATAGGGGAGGATGGGCAAATATTTTTTCCACAATGCCAAGCAGATAGATTCTGCAACAGTTTTTGCAGTTACTGTTGTTGTCCTTGAAACAGTCTTGCCCCACTCATATACTGGAGTAATATTCCTTCCCTTTAGCAGAGACTGAGAAGTTTGTGCAGATGCTTCAAGAGTGCAAGTTTTGATAAAATCTTTTTGTATCCATTTTATATTGTGTAAGCCAGCAAACAGAAAGTTCCAAGAAGTTGTTAAGTATCACTTCCAAATCATTATATTTGATTCTGTGTGGCAATGGAGTTGGGGTATTTTGTGAAGCTTTCAGCAGGTCACTCAGAATAGTTCAATAGTTACTGAACAGTCAATATTAGGAAGTTGGGCAGGGGCAGTTAGAGGGGACAACTGTTAGTCAGTCAAGTGCTTATGCGCAGATAGAAGAGGATCCCTCCTGAAAATGTGCTGCTGTAGGAGGTTCGAGCCATTAAAACTAGTGTGAAGAATGAGATGCTTGATGGTGCACCAAATTTTGTGTCTCGGGCTCAGGAGCTCTGGGAGATTCGAAACTACCATTAATAGTTCAGTGCATCTGAAAGTGAGGATCAGAGGACCCCAAAAGTCATTTTTGCTTTGTGCAGCTTTAGAGCTTGGAGAAACATAGTAAGACCAGTTTGGTAGACCCAACTTTCAGTGAAAAGTTGAATTTGATTTATGAATATGGGCTTGAGTGCATTTTCAAGAATCGGGAAAGTGTAGTCCCGATTGGGAATGTAAACTATCAGAACATGAGGAAACATTAAGACAGTCTGTGATTGAGTGGAATTTGAGGTAGTTCCAAAGCTCGGGTTTCAACAGTGAACAATTGGAATCACTTGTAAAGTCTAATGAGATCTGACGGTTCACTTGGGGGCAGTCGTGGGAGACATACTGAGAATTCTATGTGATCTGCCTTGACTGCAGTGGCCATTTGATGTACTCTGTGTTTGACCACAATTTGTCACTTTTTTTTAGTAAATGTTAATTGGATTTTACAATTTCAATTCTGCATACAAATGGACAATGCCTTAGATACCACTCACTAGTCCTTTCCCACTTGCAAGATACACGCATCAGAAATGGAAGTAGAGTGACATATAATTGAGAAGAAGTTCCCATAGGAGTCCTCAACATTGACTCCAAACTCATGTGATCGCATGGCATCAGGTCAAACATGGACGAGGATACCTCCTCCCTATTACACACGCACCACATCCAACCTCCCTACCCACCTCTGGGTGATCAATTATTATTAAGTATTACTCCATTTTGAACTATACCATATCAGTGTTCCAGATCAGACCTGGTACCCCATTGGAAGAACATGGAGGGTGGGAAGTGCACAGAATCTGCTCTGGGTCGGGATATCAAAGATCATCACACATAGAGGCTCCATAACAGTACTACTGATCGAGCAGGCCAAGGCTGAAATAGTATAACAGGGAGAGTGGGTCTCTGGCATGTGGTGAGGGAACCAACAAGAGTGAAATTGATCCTTAACTTTATTTTCACCAAATGTACCCACCAACCATGACAGTGTTGGTAGGCATGACTGTTGCACAGTTATTGTTGAGATGATGTCCTGTCTTCATATTGAGGATAGCCTCATTGTTTTCTGTGGTCCTATCACTGTACAAAAGAGAACAGACTTTGAACCTGTTCAAAACTGGGCATCCATCAATCTGAATAGGTTTGCTAGAACTAGCCGTGCCCTGTGGTCAAACTGTACCGTTATTCCTGTAACAAGCAGAATTGTTAAAGGGGAACCAATGGATGTAATATATTTGGATTTCTAAAAGACATTCAATAAGAGTACCAAACATATGGATACTTCATAAGGGATATTCCGCCAGGATCAGATCTGGAGCCAGAATTATTTGCTATCTATATAATTGACTTGAATGAGAAAAGTGACTGTACTGATGCCAAGTTTGTGGCTGATACAAAGAATAGGAGGGAAGGCAGGTAGTGAGGATGACATTAGGAAACTGTGGAGGGATATTGGCAGGTTAAACGAGTTGTCAATAATTTGGCAACATTATTTGAAATATAATGTTGGAAAATGTGAGGTTATGCACTTTGACAGGAAGAAGGGAAGAACTAAATATTATTTAAATGGACAGATAACCAAAAGCTGCAACACAGAGGGATTTGGGCATCTGGCTATATGAGCCACAAAATAGCTAGCAAAGGTTAATTAGATAATAGAGGAGGAAAGAGGACTATTGGCCTCTGGATTGTATTTCAAAGGGAATGGGATATAAGAATAAGGAATTGTTGCTAACATTATACAAGGCACTTGTCAGATCAGACCTAGAACGCAATGAAATGGTTGGACCAATGTCCTGTAAAGCCGCAACATGTCCTGCCAACTCCTATGCACAGTGCTCTGACCAAAAAAGGAAAGCATACCAAATGCCTTCTTCACTATCCTATCTACCTGTGACTCCACTTTCAGGGAAATATGAACCTTCACTCCAAGTTCTCTTTGTTCAGCAACACTCCTCAGGACTTTACTATTAAGTGTATAAGTCTGCCCTGATTTGGCTTTCCAAAATTCAGAACCTTACATTTGTCAAAATTAAACTCCATCTGTCATTCCTCAGCCCATTGGCCCATCTAATCAAGATCCCATTGTACTGTGAGGTAGCCCTCTTTGCTGTCCACTACACCTCCAATTTTGGTGACATCTGCAAACTTAACTAACTAAACCTCGGACAGGAAGGGATGTTGTGAAACTTGAAAGGGTTCAGAAAAGATTTACAAAGATCTTACCAGGGTTGGAGGCTTTGAGCCTTTAGGGAGAGGCTGAATAGGCTGGGGCAGTTTTCCAAGGATGTCGGAGGTTGAGGGGTGACGTTACAGAGATTTATAAAATCATGAGGGGCATGAATAGGGTAAATAGACACCCGGGATGGCAGAGTCCAGAACTAGACTTCACAGAGTCATAGAGATGTACAGCATGGAAACAGACTCTTTGGTCCAACTCAT
The DNA here is from genome assembly GCF_004010195.1 of Chiloscyllium plagiosum. NCBI lineage: Eukaryota > Metazoa > Chordata > Chondrichthyes > Orectolobiformes > Hemiscylliidae > Chiloscyllium > Chiloscyllium plagiosum. The sequence goes on along the minus strand of NW_025214177.1, from coordinate 9,207 downwards.
CCATGCCGACCAGATATCCTAACCTAATCTAGTCCCATTTGCCAGCACTTGGCCCATATCCCTCTAAACCCTTCCTATTCAAATACCCATCCAAATGCTGGTCCCTTTTATATCTTTCCCCTCTTACCTGAGGTTTAGGTGAGAGGGGAATGATTTAAAAGGGACCTGGGGCAATATTTTCACGCAGAGGTTGGTTTTTTTTATGGATGGAGCTGCTAGAGGAAGTGGTGAAGGCTGGGACAATTACAATATTTAAAATGCATCTGGATTGGTAAACGAACAGGGAACGTTTAGAGGAATACAGGCCAAGTGCTGGCAAATGGGACTAGATAATTTAAGATATCTGGTCAGCATAGACGAGTTGCAGTGAAGGGTCTGTTTCTGTGCTGTACATCTCTATGACTCTGAGATGCTGCTCGACCTCTTGAGTTTTTGTCCCCACGACTAAAGAAATATACTGGAAGCAGTCCAGAGACATTTCACTAGATTACTTTCAGATATGGAGAGATTTTATTATGAGGAGAAGGTGAATCGATTAGGCCAGCACTCATTGGATTTTAGAAGAATGAGAGGTAACCGTATTGAAACATACAAGAATCATAGGGGACTTGACAAGATAGATGCAGAGAGGTTGTTTTCCCTTGTGGAAGAATCTAGTATACGATCAGTATGAGAAGTCAGAGATGAGGAATCTCTTCTCTCAGAAGGTCATGAATTTCTAAAATTCTTTACCTTAGATGGCTGTTGAGACTGGAATGTTAACTGTATTTAAGGATAGACAGGTGTTTAATTGGAGAATCAAGGGTTATGGAGAAAAGGTAGGAAAATGAAGTTATGATTAACAGCTCAGCTATGATCTCGTTGAATGGCAGACTTGATGGGCTATTCCTATGTCTTATGGTCTTAGGACATTCGCATCTAACCAACAATGTAGAAAATTGCCCAGGTATATCTTGTTCATGAAAAACAAACAAATCTAATGCAACCAATTACCATTCTATCAGTCAACTCTCGAGCATCCACAAAGACATGGAACTGGTCATCATCAGTGCCATCAAGCAGCAAAGAACATCGAAGATTATAGCATAGGAACAGGCCCTTATGCCCTCTAAGCCTGTCCCAATTCAGATCCTCTATGTAAACCTGTCATCTATTTTCCAAGGACCTGTATCCCTGTGATCCCATTCACGTATCTGTCTTGATACATCTTAAATGATGCTATTGTGCCCACCTCTACTACCTCCACTGGCAATGTGTTTCAGCCATCCACCATTTTCTTCTGTATGAAGAACTATCCACACATATCCCCCTTAAACCTTTCCCCTCTCAGCTTGAACTCGTGACCTCTAGTAATTGAAACCCCACTCTGGGGGAAAGTGTCTTGCTATTCATCCTATCTTTATCTCTCATGATTTTGTAGACCTCAATTAGGTCCCCCCTCAACCTTAGTCTTTCTAATGAAAATAATCCAAATCTACTCAACCTCTCTTCATAGCTAGCGCCCATTATACCAGGCAACATCCTGGTGAACCTCCTCTGCACCCTCTCCAAAGCATCCAAATCCTTTTTGTAATGTGACGACCAGAACTGTACGCCGTATTCCAAATGTGGCCAAACCAAAGTCTTACATAACTCTTGTACTCAATACCCTGTCCAATGAAGGAAAGCATGACGTATGCCTTCTTGACCACTCTTAACGACCCGCATTGCCACCTTCAGGGTACAATGGACCTGAACACTCAGATCTGTCTGTACATCAATTTTCCCCAGGGCTTTTCCATTCACCGTATTGTTCAGACTTGAATTGGATCTTCCAAAATGCATCACCTTGCATTTGCCCGGACTGAAACTCCATCTGCCATTTATCTGCCCAACTCTCCAATCTATCTCTATTCTGCTGCATTCTCTGATGGTCCCCATCACTATCTGCTACTCCATCAAGCTTTGACTCATCTGCAAACTTGCTAATCAGACCGCCTACACCTTCCTCCGGATCATTTATATATATCAGAAACAACAGTGATCCCAGCGGATCTGTGGAACACCAGTGGTCACAGTTCTCCATTATTGAGAAACTCCTTTCCACTACTACTCTCTGTCTCCTATTGCCAGCCAGTTCTCTGCCTATCTAGCTAGTTTACCCTGGACCCCATGCGACATCAGTTTCTCCGTCAGCCTGCACAAAGAAACCTATCAAATGCCTTACTGAAGTCCATGTATATGACATCTATAGCAATTCCTTCATCAATCAACTTTGTCACTTCCTCAGAGAATTCTATTAAGTTGGTAAGATGTGTACAAAACCTGGATTGTCCTTGCTACTCTTCTTAAACAAGGGGACAATATTAGCAATTCTCCAGTTCTCTGGGACCTCATCTGTATTCAAGGATGTTGCAAAGATATTTGTTAAAGCCTTAGCTATTTCCTCTTCGCTCCCCTCAGTAACCTGGGACAGATCCCATCTGGATTTGGGGACTTGTCCACCTTAATGCCTTTTAGAATACCCAACACTTTTCCCCTCCTTATGCCTTAGAGTAATCAAATATCCATCCCTAACGTCAACATTTATCATGTCCCTCTCCTCAGTGAATACAGACGTAAAGTACCTATTAAGAATCCTACCAATTTTCTCTGACTCCATGTATAACTTTCCTCCTTTGTCCTTGAGTAGGCCAACTCTTTCTCTATTTATCCTCTTGTACCTTATATACAAATAAAAGACTTTGGGATTTTCCTAAACCCTGTTTGCTAAAAATATTTCATTACCTTTTAGCCCTCTTAATTCCCTTTTCAGATTGGTCCTACTTTCCCAATATTCTTCCAATGCTTTACCTGTTTTGTTATGGTATGGGGTAAACCCCCTTGCTTAATTGACACCAACAACACAGAAAAGATTGATACCCGTGCAATAATCCGTAAAAATTCAAGAGGCCAATAATTATTTAAAGTAAAAATTAACAACTTTATTTCTTAAAGTACAACAGAGAATAATTAACTCACACCAATTAAAACTCCTTCCTCTCACCTATCTTAAACCTTCCCCTTCTACAATACTAGTTCAATTACATCCTCAATTAAGATTTACAAAACTAAACGTCTTATCTCAAAACCAGTCAGCTTTCGGTTCTTCTCTGTATTCAGGTCTTCTTTTCTTCTTCTTGGCGATCCTACTTCACAGGTTACTGATTGATAAAGGTACCTTTAAGAGAGCTATTTTATGGGCTGTCTTTACATACTGGTGGCTTGGCAGTTCTCCTCTCAACTGTTCAATTTTCCTTAGTCCTATACCCCCCAAAGCATTAGATTGTGTCATTGACTTTTAAGATTGTCAATATACTAAATTCAAACTTGGTTGGCGTTTGTAGATGTCGGTTTGCTCACTGAGCTGGAAGGTTTGTTTTCAGACGTTTTATCACCATACTAGGTAACATCATCAGTGAGCCTCCGGGTGAAGCACTTGTGGCATGGCCCGCTTTCTATGTATGTGTTTCAGTTTCCTTGGGTTGGTGATGCATTTCCCATGGTGATGTCATTTCCGGTTCTTTTTCTCAGCGGGTGGTAAATGTTGATAGAGTTCTGGTTGGAATGCCATGCTTCGAGGAATTCTCGTGTGTGTCTCTGTTCGGCTTGTCCTAGGATGGATGTGTTGTCTCAGTTGAAGTGGTGTCCTTCCTTATCTGTATGGAAGGATACTAGTGAGAGTGGATCATGTGTTCTTGTGGCTAGTTGATGTTCGTGTATCCTGGTGGCTAGTTTTCTGCCTGTTTGTCCAATATAGTGTTTGTTACAGTTCCTGCAAGGAATTTTGTAAATGACATTTGTTTTGCTTGTTGTCCATATAAGGTCTTTCAAGTTCACTAGCTGCTGTTTTAGTGTGTTGGTAGATTTGTGGGCTACCATGACGCCAAGAGGCCTGAGTAGTTTGGTAGTCATTTGCGAGATGTCTTTGATGTAGGGGAGAGTGACATCATCAACCCAAGGAAACCTAAACACATAAATAGAAAGTGGGCCATGCCACCAATACTTCATTCGGAGGCTCACTGATGATGTTACCTGCTGTACATCTCTATGACTCTAAGATGTTGCTTAATTGGAACAGCATTTCCTAAATTTTCCACGTGCATAATTAGATTAGTGCTTCCCAGCTTATTCCCACATATTTCCCCATGCTATAGTAATAACTCTTTCAGATTATTCCAATTTTCCTCTGGAAGGTAACTCAATAATTTATCACAATTTTTCAGAACTTCCTCATTGTCCAATTTAATTTGAAGAATGTCAATTCAGAATTCTCTGACATTGGTTCTCCACACTGTGATGTAACCAGTAACACGTTTTCTTTTTGCATTCCTTCCCTGCCAAGATATCTTTTGAGCATAATCAAATGACATGCTTTGCCGTTTCTTTCTATCTGGCACTCTTATAAAATAATTCACCTCACTCAATTTCCTTTCGATTTGATGAGGCCCACAAAACATTGCCTTTAAAGATTCATATATCACTAGTAGTAATACTAACACTTTGTCTCCTACAACAGAATTATGATTTTTAAATAAATTCTGGTATGTTTCCTGCTTCATCTCATGCTGTACTACTTTTAAATGTCGATGAGCCAACTCACCCATTCTACTTAATCTTTCCCTAAAATTTGACACAAGCTTCAAATAGTTTCTGAACTCTGACTCAACAATTTCTTTTAAATTACAGTGGTCCTTTCACCTCATGCCCAAAAACTGATTCAAATTTACTGAATTTGGTAGATTCATTAGATGCATCCCTAGTTACAAAAGCTACAAATGGAATTCCTTTATTCCAATCCTCTGGATAATTTTAACTATAAACCCTCAAAGTGCGATGCCACTGTTCTGAGGCTTCTTGTGATTCTGGATGGTGCATGGTAGATTTGAATTGTTTTACTCCAAAGCTATCCATTTCTTCCTTGAATAATTTTGATGTAAAATTTAACCCTTGATCTGACTGTACTTCTGTGAGTAGTCCATAAGTATTCAATAACTCTGATACAATCCTTTTAGCTGTGATGCTGTGTAATGAAATGACCTCTAGAAATTGAACAGACACATTCATTATGGTCACCAGATACTGATTCCCACTTTTTGTTTTAAGTAAGGGTCCAACAGAATCAATTAAGACCCTTGTGAAAGGTTCCTGAAATGAGGAAATGTGTGTTAAGTGTGCTAGTTTTATCATTGCCTGAAGTTTTCCAATTACTTGATGCATGTGACATGTCTGGTAAAATTCAACCACATCCTTCTGCAGTCCAGACCAATAAAAATGTTTTTGCATTTTGTCTTGAATTTTCCTTCCTCTCAAATGACCTTCTACGGTAATTTGTATGCCACCCACATTACCTCCTTTCAGTGACCTGCCAATAATACCACTTTATGAAATTCTGCCTATTTCTCATCCGCCTGAATATGTGATGCTCTCCATTTCCCCATCATGACTTCATTTTAAAGGTAGTAACATTCTAGGATACTGATTCTTCAAGTCATAAAGATGTACAGCGCGGAAACAGACTCTTCGGTCCAACTCATCCATGCCAACCAGATATCTCAGCCTAACCTAGTCCCACTTGCCAGCACCCGATCTATATCCCTCCAAACCCTTCCTTTTCATATTCCCATCTCGATGTCTTTTAAATAATGCAATTGTCCTAGCCTCCACCACTTCCTCTGGCAGCTCATTCCATACACGAACCACCGTCTGCGTGAAAAAGTTGTCCCTTAGGTCTCTTTTATATCTTTCCCTCTCAGCCTAAATCTATACCCTCTAGTTCTGGACTCCCCCACCCCAGGGAAAAGGAGTTATCTATTTGTTCTAACCATGCTCCTCACGATTTTATGTGGTAATATGTGGAATTCATGGTGAAAAGAGAAGTGTTTCATTATATGTAGTGAGGTTGGAGAGTCCTTTGAAAAGTGGTGGTTCTGATAGGAGTAATAGAGAAAACTCTGATCCAGAGATACAGTTTATCCTCAGGAATGACAGAGATGGATCACAGATGAAAATGATGGCTACTATCATTTAAAAACCAGTGAAAAATCAGGCAATTGAGATGTTACAGCAAGTATATCCTGGGTTTCTTCCTGACTTTGTGGTAATAAGGTTACAAAGCCACAGTTTGAAGCAGGAGGAGAAATCAAGGAGTAAAGGTAAGGATGTTGAAATTCAGTTATCAGAAACTAGGTTTGCTCAAATGGTTGAGAAAAAACAAGAACAAGTGAAGGACAAAGTGGATATTTTTAGTTCAGAGAATTTAGCTGAATTACAACAGTAAGAGGAAAGCCTAAAGCAATTGTATTAAAAACCATACAGAGAAGAAGGAATTTAATTTAGATAAATGCGAGGTGCTGCACTTTGGGAGAGCATGTCTTAGCAGGACTTATACATTTAATGGTAAGGTCCTAGGGAGTGTTGCTGAACAAAGAGACCTGGGAATGCAGGTTCATAGCTCCTTGTAAGTAGAGTCACAGGTAGATAGGATAGTGAAAAAGGCATTTGGTATGCTTTCCTTTATTGGTCAGAGTATTTAGTACAGGAATTGGGAGGTCATGTTGAGGCTATACAGGAGGTTGGTTAGGCCACTTTTAGAATATTACACGCAATTCTAGTCTCCTTCCTATCAGAAAGATGTTGTGAAACTTAAAAGAGTTCAGAAAAGATTTACAAAGATGTCGCCAGTGTTGGAAGATTTGAGTTATAGGGAAAGGCTGA
>NW_025214177.1:0-1798 GCF_004010195.1 Chiloscyllium plagiosum | reverse complement strand
GGGGGGGGAAGTGTTTGAACCCAGACTTCCCGAGGCCATGATCCCAAAGAACTCTCACTTGCTATGTGGATACTGTTGAGCAATATGCAATATTGTTTCTACCTCCCCACAAACACACAAGGGATTTGTTCTGAGACCCCAGTCATGAAGGTTGGCTACAGGGATCTGTCCCTGACTCTGTCCTGAACTGATTTAGCACAGGACACTCGCACTGCGATGGCTCAAGACCTGACATAGGACTGTTGGAGCTTGTCAGAAGAAACTTGTGACTTCACATGTTTCACACTTCAAGGTTTGAAGGATGTCTGCTGCTCCATTTGGGGCACTGAATTGAAATGTACTCATTCATGGAGATGTAGGTGTCACTGGCCGGTCAAGCATTTAGTGCCCATCCCTACTTAGCCCTTGAGAGGATGGGGGTGAGCTACCTTCTTGAACCACTGCAGTCCCCCTGCTGTGGGTTGACCCACAATACCCTTAGGGAGGGAATTCCAGGATTTTGACCCAGCTACAGTGAAGGACCAGGGATATATTTCCAAGTCAGGATGGGGAGTGGCTTGGAGGGGAACTTGCAGGGGGTGGTGTTCCCATGTACCTGCTACCTTTGCCTTTCTGAATGTAAGTGACGGTGCTACATATGGAGCCTTGGCGAATTTCTGTGTGCATCTGCTACTATCGTGCAACAGTGGAGGGAGGGGATACTTGAGAATGTGGTACCATGTAGGCTGCTTTGTCATGGATGGTGTCAAACTTCTTGAGTGTTGTTGGAGCTGCACCCATCCAGGCAAGTAGGGAGTACTCCATCACACTCCTGACTTGTGCCTTGTAGGGAGTTAGGAGGTGAGATACTCACTCGAGAATGCTTAGCTTCTGAATTGCTCTTGTAGCCATTGTATTTATATTAGCAATTTTTGAGAAGATTTGTAGGTCAAGTTGATGATAAGTATGTAAGTTTGCTGGCTGAGCTGGAAGGTTCATTTTCAGACATTTTGTCACCATACTAGGTAACATCATCAGTGAGAGTCTCTGGTGAAGCACTGGTGGTATGGCCCGTCTCTCTATTTATAGTCTTAGTTTCTTAAGGTGGGTTTTTTTTCAAGGGAAGGTAGATGTAACATCATCAGTGAGAGTCTCTGGTGAAGCACTGGTGGTATGGCCCGTCTCTCTATTTATAGTCTTAGTTTCTTAAGGTGGGTTTTTTTTCAAGGGAAGGTAGATAGGGTCTAAATTGATGTGTTGATTGATGGAGTTCTGGTTAGAATGCCATGCCTCTAGGATTCCTCGTACGTGCCTTTGTTTCACTTGTCCTCGGAAATGCGTGTTGTCCCAGTCAAAATGGTGTCCTTCTTTGTCTGTATGTATGGAAACTAATGATAGTGGGCCATGTCTTTTGGTGGCCAGTTGGTGTTCATGTATCCTGGTGGCAAGTTTCCTGCTAGTTTGTCCGATTAGTGTTTTTTACAGTTCTTGCATGGTATCTTGTCAATGATGTTCGTTTTGCTGGTAGTATCTAATGGATCCTTAAGTGCGTTGGTAGGTTTTTGGGCTACCATGATGCCAAAAAAATGAAAAAAACCCAGAAATGACATCACCCACCTTAAGAAACCAAGACCTATAAATACAGAGGCGGGACATATCACCAGCATTTCACCAGAGACTCTGATTGATGAGATTACCTAGTATGGTGATGAAATGTCTGAAAACAAACCTTTGAGCTCAGCGAGTTAATTTACATACTGTATTTGTATGGTGAAACCATTTCAGTTTCTAGTCAATGGTAAACCCCAGGAATTTGACT
>NW_025214176.1:31577-40007 GCF_004010195.1 Chiloscyllium plagiosum | reverse complement strand
CAGTGTACAAAGCGAACTATTACACAATTCAGTTTCTGCAGAAAGCAATTGATTCATGTTCAGAATAGGGAACACGATCTTGCAGTATGCAGGCGCTTGAAAATGACTTTGAATAATGCTGGAATTCAGACAAGGTGTTACTTGACCTCATCACTACGTCCACAACACTCTCCAAAATCTGCCTGCAGAGGTTCTAAGCTAGAGCTGGACAGTTGTTCACAAATTCCATCACAACAGACCTGATAGTGACATATCTGAACAACAGTGAAATGTGTGGCCCAGACTGGGTGCTGGTGCAAATGCAGTTTCAGCATTTGTAAAAATCACCTGACACCATGCATGATATCTGCAGCACATGTTATCTAAAGTTGAACCCTACATAAACCATATCCAGTGTATATCAGCACTTCATCAGTATCCAAGCAGAATTGCGCAGCTCCACTGACACCAGCATGATCCCAGCCCAACGTCCTTCTGTGCGACTTGAGCTGGAAATGTCTATGTAAATAATTGCAGCATTGTTCTGAATTTTAGCAGCAAGGTCTCTTCACCGATAGTCGATATTCCAATAAGCACAAAATCCACTCGATTCAGTACAATTTTATGACATAATATGATGAAAGAAATGCACAAATCACAGTTGGAGTTTTGAAATTATGAGTCTGGTTACACACCCAAGAACTCATTATTAAGTGCAAGGGCCTGGAAATGTGCAGATATTTTCCCATGTACTAAGATCGAGTGCTAATATTCACACACAATAGATTTAATGGAACAATATCACTGTGTTATCTAAATATTCTGCAGTCAGTTATAAGTACAATTTCGATTTCCTCTGTCACCTCACAGTTCAGTAATGTTGTATGTGAATGCCAGTGCCTGTGTCATGCGAGGGATGGACGTTATGCCTCTGATTTTTTTCAATCAGTATCTTCATTCAGCTGTTCAGAACAAGCAAGGTACTGACTGGTCCAAACCAGCCTGTGGTATCAAATCCCAAACCTCAGTGCCCAGCATGTTAGGACAATATATTCTATTCGAGTTTATTCCGGGAATGTAGTAGGAACTGTATTTATTGTTCATCCCGTGATGCCATTGAGAAGATGGTCTTGTGCTGCCACATTGAAACGCTGTGGCCCAATTGCTATACGTGGACTTACAATACCATTACGGAGGGAACTTGAAACAAAGACACTGAAGGAACAGCATTTCCAATTCAGGCTGTTGGGTGCAACGAAACGTGCAGTATTGGGGTCCCAACTATCAGCTGCCCTTCTAATTCTTGCGGGTCGTAGTTTCAAAGGGGCTTTGAAAGGAACTTTGGTAAATTTCTGCAGAGCATCGTGTAGATGGCAGACATTGTTGCTACTGAGTGTTATTGAATGAGAGGTGAAGCTACACTCACCACCTGCATATCTGCTTCTTTCCCTATCGTCTCCTCTGGATCTCGATTTGCATCTCAGTAACCCTCCCTATCACCATAATGCCCCATACACCTCTCCCTATCTCTCTCAACGTCTGGCCCATTACCAGATTCCCTATCTCTCGTACTACTTCCAGCCCCTATACTCCTCCGTACCTCTGTAACCTTCTCATGATACTCCAGTCCTCCATATCTGTCCAGCATCCTTCAGCCCCTACATCTCTTTCTCAGTAACCTCATCCAATTCCTTCCCGGAAACCTATCTCTCTAACTACATCCAGCCTCTTCACCCCTCCCTATATCTCTCAACACCTCCAGCCCCGACAACCGCTCTCCATCATTCTAACCTCCTACCGTGACAACGTCCTTATCTCTCCAACCACCTCCAGCCCACACCCCTACATATATCATAAACGGCCTCCAGCCATCCACCTCTTCCAATCTCTCTGCACACCTCCATTCCCTACACCCCTCCCTATTTCTCCAAACTCCTCCTGCCACTACATCCCTTCCTATTTCAATCCTCCCTCCCTAACTTTCTCTCAAAATCTACACTCCAAACATCCTCTCCCTACTGGTCTAACCATCTCCAACAGTCACATCACTCTCTAATTGACGTCCAGCCTCCACACCCCTCTCTGTCTCTGCAACCACCTCGAGGATACTCACTCTGTAAACACTTCTAGCTCCTTACACTTATTCATCTCTGTAACCACCTCCAGCACCAACTCCTCTCCCTATGAATCTAACCACCTCCAGCCCGTAAACCCCTCCGTTTGTCTCTAAACTCCAGCTGCGTCAACCCTCCACATATCCTGTAAATGAATAAACTAAATCTCAAAACCTGTTCTAGCATGCACAGCCCTCACTACCTCTGTCACATCCTGAAACTTGCTTTCATCTTCCGTTCTCCGACTCATAAATCCACGATTACCTCCTCCAGACTTCACTCCTGCTTAATTCCTCTAAAATTCGTTCATCGCCTCCTTTCATGTCCCGTCGCTCTATCATTAAAATGCTCCTAATTCTTTTACACTTAGCATCTCCTCCAGTCCATTCAACTCTCCCGATCTCAGTAATCTACGCCAGCACCTGCACCCATTACCTAACTACGTAACATTTGTCAGAATCAGAACCCCTCCCTGCCCCTGTAATATCATCTAGCTCTGCACCCCTCCCCATCTCTGTAGTCATCTCCAGCAGGTACACCCTTTCCTTGTTTCTGCAACATTCTCCAGCACCTACACCACTCTCTGTCCATCTAACATTCTTAAGCACCTACAACCTCTTCCATTCCTGTAAACTTCTGCAGCACCTACACACTCTCCTTATCCTTATTACATCCACGAGCAAACTGTATCATTACGCCAGCATCTACACCCCTCGCTGTTCTCGCAACCGTCGCCAGCAGCTACACCTTTTCCTCTCCCCATGCATTCTTCAAGAACTATATCCACTCCTTATCGGTATACTATTCTGAGGTACCTACAACCCACACCGTATAACGTTCTCCAGTAACGATACCCCTCTACACATTTGCAACATTTTCCAGCACCGACAACCATTCCTTCAGCGGTATTATTCGGCGGTACCTACATCCTTCCCTATCCATATAACAATCTCCAGCACACACCCACTTCTGTTGCCTTTAACCCGTTCCATCACCTACACCTTATACCCCATCCCAATAACCATTCCCAACGCCTTCATCCTTCCTTATCACCGTAACGTTCTCCATTATCTACTCATCTCCCTAACCCTGATACATCCTTCATTAACTACACTAACTCCTTTTTCCTGCAACTTTCTGTCGTACTGAAACTCCTCTCGATTGCTTAAACATTCCCAAGTAACAATTCATTTCCCTATCCCTGTAACATTGCCCAGATCTTGCACTAATCCCTGTTGCTGCAACATTTTCCAGCAACTAAACCGACTCTCTATCTCTGTAAAATTCTGCAGCACGTGCATCGTCTCCCTATCACACCACTTTCTCCAGTATCTAGACCCCTTGCTGACATTGTAACATTGTCCAGCATCTACACCTTGCTCTAACCATGTACAATTCTCCAGTCCCTTCACTACACCCTATCCATGTAATATTCTCCAGCACCTACACCACTCCCTATCCATGTAACATTCTTGAGCACCAAAACCGATCGGTTATCTCTGTAATTTTCAACATCATGTACATCGCCTCGCTGTCACTTCACTTCACATTCTCCATTATCTACACCCTTCGCTAACACTCTAACGTTCTCCAGCACCTATACACCTCCGTAACCCGGTAAAATTCTTCACCACCTAAACATTTCCCTGTCCCTGTAACGTTCTCCAGCATCTCGACCGACTCGTTATCGCTGTAAAATTCTCCAGCACCTGTAACCCTCTACAACTCTCAAACACTCTGCAGCGGCTACAACCCTTCATAACTTTCTAACCTCCATCCCCTGAAACATTCTCTATCTCTTTAACTACGTCAAACCACGACATCTCTCCCTATCTCGCTAACCACCTCCAGTCCATACACGTCTCTCTTCCTCTCAACGACCTCCAGCCCCAACACGACTCCCTATCTCTCTAACCAGCTCCAGCCCGCCCAGCCCTACCTATCACTTTGTCAACGTTTATCCCCCACACCCCTCGCTGCTTCTATGTCCATCTCAAGCCCGACATCCCTCCCTAGCTCTCTCACCTCCAACTGATGCAACCCTCCGCATATTGTAACAAAAATGCAAAAACACTGGAATAGCCTGCCCTCGCATGGACAGGCATCACTATCTCTCTCAGATCTCCAGCCTTGCTTTTCTCTTTTACTGACATCCTTCAACTTATAAAATCACGATTGCCTCCTTCATACATAACTCTTCGTTATCTTTGTGATTTCCTCCACAACCTATACTCTTTCATCGCACCCTTTCGTGCCCGATCCCTCTCTCAGTAAAATACGCCAGACTCAATAACACTTTGCGTCTACTTCAGTTCCTTCAACTCTCCCTATCTCTGTACTCTACTCCAGCACTTGCACCCAATACCCATCCATGTAAACTTCGATAGCACCTAAACCACTCCCTATCCCTATAAGATTCTCCAGCACCCACATTCTCTCTCCATCCCCATAACCTTGTCCAGCATCGACACCCAATCCAAAATTCTGGTAGATTCTCCAGCACTTGTAGACAATCCCTCTTTCCATTTATCATTCTCCAGCACATTCAACTGTCCAATTCCTGCAACATTCGCTCGCTCCTTCACCCCTCCCTATCTTTGTTCAAAGTCTCCAGCATCTCCACTCCTCCCTATCCCTGTAGTGTTGTCCAGTACCGTAGGGTTGTTAAGAAGGTATACTGTGATTTAGCTTTTATTAATAGAGGGATCGACTTCTAGAACCATGAGGTTATGCTGCAGCTATACAAAACTCTAGTGTGGCCGCACTTGGAGTATTTTGCACATTTCTTGTCTCTGCATTATAAGAAGGATGTGGAAGCTTTGAAAAAGGTGCAGAGAAGATTTGCTAGGATGTTGCTTGGTATGGAAGGAAGGTCCTATGAGGAAAGTCTGACGGATTTGTAGCTGTTTTCGTTGGAGAGAAGCAGGTAGATACGTGATGTAATAGAGACATATAAGGTAATCAGAGGGTTAGATAGGGTGGACAGGGAGAGCCTTTTTCCAAGTATGGTGAATATGAGCACGAGGGGGCATGGTTTTAAATTGTGGTATGATAGATATACGACAGATATCAGAGGTATTTTCTTTACACAGAGAGTAGTAAGGGCATGAAATGCTTTGCCTGTAACGATAGTAGATTCACCAAACTTAAGTACATTTAAGTCGGCATTGGACAGGCAGATAGACGTACATGGACTAGTCGAGGTTAGATGGGCTTCAGGTTGGTATGATAGGTCGGCGCAACATCGAGGGCCGAAGGGCCTGTACTGCACTGTGATGTTCTATGTTCTATGTTCTACCGACACCACTCTCGATCACTGTAGCATTCTCTCTCACTTACAAGCCTGCTGATCCTTGTAACATTTAGCAGCACCTCCTCTAATCCACATCCCTGTAACATTCGCCAGCAACTACAGAGTCTGTATTCCTTCTGTATTCCTTTCACATCCTCGAGCAACTAACATTCTCCCTATCACTGACACATTTTCCAGCTTCTGCTCTCCTCCCTAATTCTGTAACTTTCTTCAGCACTTAAAGGGCCACAATATCCATGTAATCTCAGAACCTATAACACAGAACATAGGAAAGTATAGTAGACGACAGGCCCTTCGGTCCACGATGTTGTTCAACGGATTTATACCAATCTAATATAACACAACCTAATCTACGCACCTCTCAATTCAATGCTGTCCATGTGCGTCTCCAGCAGCAGCCTAAATATCCCTAATGAATCTGTTTCCATGACTATGGTTGGTACCGCATTCCATGCACTTACCACTCTCTGCAGAACGAACTTACCTCTGAAGTCTCTTCTATATCTTCCTCTTAAGAACATCAAACTATGACCCCACGTGGCAGTCAATCCTCGCCTGGGGAAAAGACTCTGTTTATCGATTCTTTCCATGCCTCTCATTCGATCAGGTAACCTTTCTTCATCCTTCTCTCCAGAGGGAAAATTCCAAGTTCATCAACCTCTCCTCGTAAGACAAGCCCTCAGATTCAGGCAATATCCTTCTCCAATCCATGTAACCCTTACTTTCCCTGAAACGTTCTGCAGAAAAGGCACCCTTGCTGTCCCTTACGATCTCCATCCAACGATACCCCCACTCTCCATCATTATAATTTTCTCCAGCACCTAGACCCAGTCCGTATCCAAATCTCATTCTGCAGCCACCTACCCCCATTCACTATACTTGTAACATTCCCATTCACAGACAAACAGTTCTTATTCCAGTAATCTGCTCATCCACTCGCACACTCACAATCCCTGTAACATTCCCAAGCGCCGACAGCCCTCTATATTCCTGTAACATCTCCAGTTTCTACACCTGATCACTATTTCCGTAACACTTTCCAGCACCCCATCCCAGCCTATGTATCACTGTAGTTTCCTCCAGCACCTGTAAACACGCCAATTCCTCTAATATTCTCCAGCCCCTAACAACTCCCCACCTGTGTCACATTCTACAAAAATTACACCCACTCCCTGTTACTTTAATTTTCTGCACCCCCTGAACCCACTCCCTGTCCCTGTAACATTGCCCCGTACCTGCACATACTCCCTATTCCTATCACATTTTCCAGTAACTTCAGCTGCTCCGTATTGCCTCAACATTCCGAAGCAGCCACACCCACCACCTGTCCTTATCTCGTTTTCCAGAACCTGCTGATACTCACTGTCCCTGTGACATTCTCCAGCACCTACACCCACTCGCGATTCCTGTAACAATCTTAACCACCTGCACCCGCTGCCTATCTTTGCAAACTTCACATCCATCTACACCATTCTCTATTCCTGCAACGTTCTGGAGCACCTACACCACTCCATATGTGGAGAATATCACCAGTACCTAAAAGTGTAACATTGTCCACCACCTTCGTACAAGCCATCGCGGTCTAAAGTTCTTCACCATCTGCACCCAATCCTTACCCTGTAATTTGTCCAGAACCCATGCACGCTACCCCTGTAACACTCTCCAGAACCTACACCTTGCACCTATTAAAGTTCGCCAGCACCGTCACTCTCTCACGATCAATTCAACATCCTCCAGCAATTGCAACCAAGGTCTATCCCTGTAACATTCTCCAGTACTGACAACCATTACCTATCCTTGTGATATTCTGCAGCACCTGGTCAATCGACTTTACTCAACTGTTAGCAAGAGCAAAGAAAGGAGCTTTATTTAAGTTCTGCAGATTTGACCGCAGTACATTCAGCTGGATGCCTCAATGTAATGGGTATCTGAGCATTGTTCAGATACTTGTCTTATATTGTTTCTTATCACGATCTCAAGGGCATATACTGGGAAAACTCAAGTTGTTATTCTCTCATCCCCTGGTCTTGGACATAATAGTTCTTCAGCTTTCGCTGAGTTCGACTGTTGCAAGGTCGAGTTGAATGTTTGCAAAATTCAAACAGAGGAGAAAGTGAGGACTGCAGATGCTGGAGATCAGAGCTGAAAATGTGTTGCTGGAAAAGCGCAGCAGGTCAGGCAGCATCCAACGAGCAGGAGAAACGACGTTTCGGCATGAGCCCTTCTTAAGGAATGCCATTCCTGAAGAAGGGCTCATGCCCGAAACGTCGATTCTCCTGCTCCTTGGATGCTGCCTGACCTGCTGCTCTTTTCCAGCAACACATTCTCAGCAAAATTCAAACTGAGACAAGCTGGATGCGAACCTCATCAAAATATTGTTTACAAAGCTCAGCACAACATGAACTTTTAGAAAATCATTCTCTTTCAAATTTCACGAGTTGGATAATTTTCCATTACATTTGCCCCTTTTTGTCATTTTATGACAACCAGGACAACTACAGCAACAACAAAAACTACATTGCCAGGATAGCTATATATCAGAAAATGTTTGGAAATACCAGGCCTTTTCTAAGATGCCACCTGCTGTAACACAGATTTGTGGTAGTATCGTCACTTGCTCTGGTGTGCCCTCTAGACATCCCATATTCACACGTCACACTCGTCAACTTCATGGTAGGGTGGGGTCCACGGAATAGGATTTTCCTGCCGTGTGGCCACTGATAGTTTAAGTTTTTGGTATTCCACTGCACTCATAAGCAGCAGCGTAGGCAATTACACAAGCAGGGTCCGAAACACAACACTATGAATTAGACCAGTCCAACAATTAACAGCACTTGTGGGATTCAATATCCCCTTTCCTCCCCGAAGGGAGTTGAGCTATCAGAACCAAGAGTCATCTGCTGGGGGAGGCGGGTGTACTCCATATGATTTATTGCACTAGTGATAGTTTGGGACTCCTCAGGAATATTCAAACAGCATGAAAATACCTAACATTTTGGAGACGCCCCCTCTCCGACTGTCAGA
>NW_025214176.1:22173-30795 GCF_004010195.1 Chiloscyllium plagiosum | reverse complement strand
TGCTCCCCCTATCAGGGTCAGGGTAGTCGCATCCCGCGGGAGCAGACAGCTAACATTTCTCTCCTGGCTTTCTGTGATTGGGTCGGTAGTACACCGTTGAGCTGTGTGCAAACATATCCAACAAGGGTAGCGAACATCTAATCTCCGGTGTTGTATTAGGGCCAAAGCACATGTTCTGTTCCCTTTGCATTTAGCAGTGTCCGTTCGCTCTTCCCAACCGACTGGCGTCGGATATACGCCATTTATCTCCTGCCGGGCCACTTCTACAACCGAGTTAGACTCGCTATCACACACCGTTAACTCCCTCCCCGTTCGGGCGTGACATTAATGACCCCCACCCTGTTTGGGATTAGATCCATGATCTGGTTAGGCTGATTGACATGACCTGGTGCTACTATCTTGTGTAGGAACTTCTGCACTGCATCTCAAGTGGAGTGGTGGGAGCGACTTTACCACTACTTTCACCCGTTAATAGATGTCGGGGAAGGGTCTATCTATTCCAAACCATCATACTCCCTCATCGCTCTTCTGAGTTTTGAATATTATCACCCGTGCCTAGCTACCTCCTACCTTGATCATATAATATCTATTTCCTGTGCCAGGTGTGCCTTTGGCAGTGGTGGCTATTACTAAGTGCCAGTCACCAGCCCGGAAAGAACCCCTGCATAACTATTTATTATCCCATTTATAATCGTAATGGCTTCTAAACGCCCATACCGTCTGCGGCTGTATCCAAAATGCCCCTGCCCTTACGACTGGTCCTACCAGGGCGCTTACTAAAAGTGTGATCTGGTGCAGCCCCATATTCGTATGAGGCTTCTAATCACTACTTGCACTTAATCGGTTCCAGTGCTGTCCGATGTCTCCTCACGCCAAACCACACGTTTGCAATTGCTAGCGTGTATCCTCCTGGCTCTTTTTGCGATCTTAACTGCTGTCTGTGTTGCAAGGAGCACTTGAAACGGTCCCAGCCACCTCTTCACCTTCCAGTTTTTCCTCCTGAAGTCTTTCATCACTGTCCAGTCTCCAGGTTCTAGATCTTGCAGGTTCCCTCCTGCTGGTTGGGGTAGAGCTGATTTCAGATGATTCTGTGTTTGAGACAAAAGGGCAGAAAGTTTTATACAGTAACACAACATCTCACCCTCACAGTGCCATGTTATCTGTGTTACCTTCAGTCTTGGGCCAATTCCTGTGCTGGGTTGTCTACCAAACAAAATCTCAAACGGGCCAAGATTAACTCTTCCTCTCCTCCTAGATCTCATTTCCATTCGCACAATCGGAAGTGCCTTTGTCCATGTCACCCCAAGTTCCTCACAATATTTTGCCAATTTATTTTTTAGGGCAGCATTTCTTTCCACTGTCCCACCGCTCGCTGGGTCGTAGGGACAGTGTTGTCTCATGTTTATTCCCAAATATTCACTGATCTGCTGTAAGGCATTGATGACAAATGGTGTCCTATTGTCGCTACTAAGCCTTTCAGGGATGCCCCATCTCGGAATTATCTCAGTTGGCAAAGCTTTGGCTACTGCACTGACATATTTAGATGTGGGGAACGTTTCCACCCATTTGGAAAACATATAAACTATTAAGAACAATACCTTTTTTCACCACGCTGAGCGTTAGTTCAATAAAGTCCATCTGCAAGTGTTGAAAGGGTTTATTGGTTATGGGTGTGTGCTGCCTGAATCATCTGTATTCCCCTCTCCACATTATTAGTGGCACAGATAGCACAACCTTGGGAGGGGAAATTGCGGACTTTGGAAAGGCGGCCATCTGGTGTGATCTGTAGTGAACTAGTCATACAGTCATAGAATCATAGAGATATCCAGCAAGGAAACTAGCCCTTCGTTCCAAGCCGTCCATGCCGACCAGATATCCCAATCCAATCTACTCCCACCTGCCAGCACCCAGCCCATAACCCTCCTAACCCTTCCTATTCATATACTCTTCAAAATGCATTTTGCATGTTGCAATTGTACCATACTCCACCTCTTCCTCTGGCAGCTGATTCCATACACGTACAACCCTCTGTGCGAACAAGTTGCCTCTCGGATCTCTCTTATATCATTCATCTCACACGCTAAATCTATGCCCTCTAATTCTGGACTCTCACACGTCATGGAAAATACTTTGGCTATTCTTCCTATCCATGACCCTCCTAACTTTGTAAACCTCCATCAGGTCACCCCTCAGCCTACAAAGCTCGAGGCAAAACAGCCCCAGCCTATTCAGCCTCTCCCTATAGCTCAAATCCTTCAACCCTGGCAATATCTTTGTAAATCTTTTCTGGACCCTTTCAAGTTTCACCACATCTTATATATGGGAAGGAGACCAGAATCACACGCAATATTCCGAAAGGAGACGAAGCAAGGTCCGGGACAGCCGCAAAATGGACGCAATGTTCTGACCAATAAAGCAAAGGATACCAAAACGCATTGTCCACCATCGTATCTACCAGCGACTACACTTTCAAGGAGCTATGAATCTGCACTCCATGGTCTCTTTGTTCATCAACACTCCCTATGTCTTTACCGTTAAGTGGAAAAGTCCTGCTGAGCTTTGCTTTCCCAAAATGCACCACCTCGCATTTACCTTAATTAATCTCCAACTGCCACTTCTCAGCCGATTGGCCTATCTGACAAAGAACCTGTTGTAATTTGTGGTAACATACTTTGCTGTCCACTTTTCCTCCAATGTTGATGTCATCTGCAAACTTACTGATTATGCCTCTAATTCTCACATCCAAATCATTTATGAGAACGACGAAAAGTAGAGGACGCAGCACCAATCCTTTTGGCACTCCAAAGATCACAGGCCTCTAGTCTGAAAAGCAACCCTCCATCACCACCCTCTGCCTTCTACCGTTTAGCCAGTTCTGTATTCGAATGGCTAGTTCCCCCTGTATTCCTTCAGATCTAACCTTGCTAATCAGTCTCCCATGGGAAACCTTGTAGAACACCTGACTGGAGTCCACATAGATGACAACTACCGCTGTCCCCTCATGAATCTTCTGACTTACTGTAATGGAAAATTATCCATTTACTGTGAAATTTGAAAGAGAATGCGTTTCTAACATTTAATGCTGTGCTGAGCTTTGTAAAAAATACTTGGTGAGGTTTGCAGCCAGCTTGTCTCTGTTTCCGTTTTGTAAACATTCAACTCCACCTTGCGACAGTTCGACACAGTGAAAGCAGAAAAACTGTTATGTCCAAGACCAGGGGATGAGAGAATAACAATTTGAGTTTTCCCAGTCTTTGCTCTTGAGTGTGAGATAAGAAACAGCATAAGGCAAGTATCTGAACTATGCTCAGATACCCTTACATTGAGGCATCGAGATGAAAGTACGAGGGTCAATCCTGCTGAATTTAAATAAAGCTTCTTACTTTTCCCTTGCTAATAGTTGAGTCAAGTCAATTTAATTTCCACGACAGAAAACTTGAGGGCTCATCCCGGTACCAGGCGACTGAGTGGGATTCTGAAGATTCCTAGGAGGCGTAGGCGCCAGCGCCATGAAGGTGTTTACCTTCATATCGAGCGCAGAATTGGCCCTTTTGTGTGAGAGGACCAGGAATCTGTTGATCGCCCAAGCACCGGAGTTCAAATCGAATAGCTTCGCGGTAAGAGTCGTGACTTAAGTAATCCTCCATCGAGACTCATTCTAAGAGAATAAATAAAGCAGGAACAGGATTCAGTGAACTCTCACGTGGCATTAGAGCAAAACCCAAGGGAATATCCACCTCGAGAGTGTTTCAGAGACAGCATATTTAAGGGTGGTTTTAGACTTGGAGCCACCACTGGCTGCGGTGGACTCACCAAAGGAGGACTGGATGCGTTGTTTCTTGGTTTACGAAAACCAAGGCATTGAGGCGGACTTGTCCAATGCGAGAGGGGACCTCCGGAGGACCAGATGTATGTATGTGACCAGACAGGCAGCGTATGTGTGACAAAAAACAGGCAGGGTGTCCTCAAATATGAGAAAGGTTTTAGATAATTTATTTATGTTCGGTGAAATATAATTTATTGGCAAACAATCGAAATATCTCCAAGGAAGCATATCAACTTGTTCAAATCATCTTAACTTTCTCGACTTTAATTGTAACCTGGGTGGATACTACATTCGAAGGTTCTCCTAAAGTACATCAGAAACGAATTATTCATTTTGATTGTCACTTTGAACAACTATTTCATAATTTTATTTGTAAAACTGGAAGCTCCTTGGTAGATTTTAACTTGCATGGTTATTGGGATAGACTAACGCTTGACACTTGCTCTAAAGAGAGCCAATATGACCCAAGATTCCTCTGCTTCTCCAAACTGCCAGCAATCATTTAACCCTGTGTTATGCATTGACATTCGCACTTCCAAAGTGAACAACTCTACACTTTTTCGCGTTTAACTCCATCTGCCATATATCAGACCAGTTCTGCAAACTTGCAATATTTCTTTGCAATCCACGACAGCCGAATACACTATCGACAACTCCACCAACCTCCATGTCATCGGCAAAATTACTACATCACCTTTACTCTTCCTCAATTAACGCATTTATAAAACTCGCAAAGAGCAGAGCTCCCCTAACCAATCCCTAAGGAAGTTCACTGGACACCGACCTCCACGATGCCCTATCCAATAGACAAGCCAAACAGAGAACAGCCAGGGAATTCCTAGAGGCATGGCACTAATCCACAGATTCAATCAATAAACACATCGACCTGGACCCAATATACTGACCACTGCAACGGACAGCTGGAACTGACAACCGGAAGCGGCCGATTCAAACCACTACAAAGGGCCGAGGGAAGATCACAGAAGCGCTTCACAGGAGGCTCCCAAGCACTGAGGATGTCACATAGACAGAGGACTAAACGCCTGCAACACAAATTCCCAGCTCGGCGAACAGAACCACAACAACTTGCCATTGAATCTTTTGATGGACAGTTTGCATATCCAGCTGCCATTTGATTTGTTTCTGGAAATATTAGCATGAAATAAATTAAATATAATCCCTCAGCACAGACCCTCCGACAGCACACAATCTTCCAACACTGAACGGGCGACGATGGCATTACTCAGCACTGACGCTGTGACAGTATCCTCTCGCTCAGTACTGACCCTCCAACAGTGCCTGCTCCCTCAACAATAACCATCTGGCTGTGCCCACTCCTCAGCGTTGACCGAATTACAGTTAATTGCTCCTTCAGCACTAACCATCTGAGAGGTTCTGCATCCTCAGTACTGATGCTCTGACAGCGTCAGCTCCCACAGCACTGAACCTCCAAAAGCGCCCGCCCTTTCAGCACTAACCTTTTGCATTGGAAAGAGAAAGCGCCGTTCTGTCAGTTCTGGCCCTCTGACAATGCATGTTTCTTGGCTTTGTCATTTGAGCCTGGTCCTGGTGCACTATTTTATTCACTTGCACAGTGTTCAGAAGTTTTGAAGCAACCAAAGGTATCATCTGTGAATTGCTACGCCAAGTGATAATAGCAGTCTCCTGCGAGTGAGGGAAACAGAGGGAGGTGAACAGAAAAACTATTTGTCACTGTCAGCTTTTATGAATTCCTGCCTCATCCTCAACACATATCCATAACCTGCGGCCAGACTGCCTCTTATTAACAGTCACAGGCCACATTGGATTTGTTACTGGGTAACGGACTGGCCCGGTGTAAAATGTGGAGTTAGGTGTGCAATTTGGTGATCGTGAACACAGTTCAGTATGTTTACTTAAGCATTAGAAAGGGATAGTTATATACTGCAGGGAAAGAGTTATATCTGAGGGAAAGGCAATCAGGATGAAATTTGGCAAGATTTAGTTTGCACTTGATGTGGAAGCAAACGGATGGAATGAGCACAATTGGAATGTGGAGCTTATTCAAGGAACTGATATTGCATGTACTTGATGAATGTGTATCTGTCATTTCTGAAGGAAGCTGTGGAGCGAAGCAGCCGTTGTTTACGAAATAACTTGAAGCTCATGCCAAGAGAAAGTAGAAGGCATATGTTAGGATTTGACGTGAAGGCTCAGTTAGGGCGATTGAGAGTTACAAGTTAGTTACGAACGTCCTGTACAGAGAGTCCAGAAGAGCCAGGAGAAGACATGAGAAATCGCTTGCGGATAAAATCTTAGAAAACCCTAAGGCTTTTCTACGTGTATATGAGGAATCAAAAAATGTCGAGAGTAAGATTAGGACTAGTCAAAGATATTAGAGATGAATTTTGTGTGAAGTCAGAGGAGGAAGGAAGGCGCCAAGTGTATACTTTTCATGAGTATTCATATTGGTTTAAGACAACGTTGTCGAGGAGAATCTGAGATACAGACCACTAGACTAGATGGGACTGAGATTTACAAGGAGGACTTGTTAACAATTCTGTAAGGTGTGAAAATAGGTAAGTCCCTTGCGTCGGATGGAATCTATCCAAGGACTGTCTGGGAAGCCAGGGAGGAGATTGCAGAGCCTTTGCCTTTGATCTTTATTTCGATATTGTCAACAGGAATAGCACTCGAAGTTTGGAGGATAACAAAAGTTATTATCTTGTTGAAGAAGGGTAATACAGATGACCCAAGTAATCTTAGACCAGTGAGCCTTACTTTACTTTTTGGAAAAAAAGATGTGGAACGGAGTATGTAAGATAGGATGTATAATCATTCAGCCAGCAACAATTTGATTTCAGAGGATCAACATGGTTTCGTGAGTTTTTCGAGTAGGTCACCAAGCATGTGGATGAGGGTAGGGCACTTGACGTGGTGTACATGACGCCTGTAAAGCCTTTGATAAGCTTCCACATATTAGGCTGTTGGAGAAAATGCAGAGGCATGGGATTGACGATGGTTTCGCAGTTTGGATTAGAAACTGGCTTTCTGTTAGAAGGCTGCAAGTTGTGGCTAATGAAAAATATTCAGCCTGGAATCCGGTTACGAGTGGTGTGGCACAAAGATCTGTTTTGGGACAACTGTTGTTTGTTATTTTCGTAAATGACTAAGACATAGGTGGATGGGTTAGTAAGCTTGCAGATAACACTAAAATTGGTGGAGTAGTGGACAGCGGGGAAATTTGTTGCAGGTTGCAGGGGTGCTTGGATAAACTGAAGAATTGGTGTTAGAGGTGGCAAATGAAGTTAAATGCAGTTAAATATGAGGTAATTCACTTTGGGAACAATGACAGGGAGGCAGAATACTGGGTTAATGGAAGGATTCTTGGTAATGTGGATGTGCAGAGTGATCTTGGAGTCCATGTACATAGTTTCCTGAAAGTTTCCAGCCAGGTTATTATTTTTTAGATTACTCACAATGTGTAAACAGTCCCTTCTGCCCAACAAGTCCACACCGACACGCCGAATCGCGACCCACCCAGACCCATTCCCCTAACACTACAGGCAATTTAGCATGGCCAATTCAACTGACCTGCACAGTTTTTAGATTGTGGGAGGAAACCCATGCAAACACCGGGAGAATGTGCAAACTCCACACAAAGAGTCGCCTGAGGCAGGAATTGAAGCCGGGTCTCTGGCGCTGTGAAGCAGCAGTGCTAGCCACTGTGACACCGTGCTTCTAAGAAGGAATACGTTGTTTTCGGTTTCATTGGCAGAGGGTTGAGTTCCTGAGTCATAATGTCATGCTGCAACTATACAAAACACTTGTGTGGCTCCACTTGGAATATTTTGAACTGCCTGGTCGCCCCATTCCAGGAAGGATGTGGAAGCATTACAAAAGTTGCAGACGAAATTTAACAAGATATTGCCTGTTCTGGAGGAAAAGTCTTATCAGGAAAACCTGAGAGACTTGGATCTGTTCTCATTGGAAAGAAGAAGCCTGAGAGCGGATTTGATTCGGAGTTACAAGGTTTTTGCAAGGTTTGTGAAGGTTTGTAATTCAGGTTGAGGTTTCGGGTGTAGGTCTGCTCAAACCTACAGTGCAGCGATCAAACCTAGTCCCGAGAGTTACAAGATGGTAAAAGGATTAGATCGGGTAGACTGTGGAAGACTTTTTCTTCGGAAGATGATGTCTGCTTGTACGAGTGGTCATTACGACAAATTGAGTGGTTATAGATTTAAGCCGGATGTCAGAAGCAGGTTCTTTGCTCAGAGAGTAGTAAGGACGTGGAATGCCCTGCCTGTCAATGTCGTTAACTCAGCTAAATTATGGAGATTTAAATAATCCTTGTATAAACACATGGATGATGGTGTGATAATATAGGGGGATGAGCTTAGATTCGTTCACAGGTTGGCACAACATCGAAAGCCAAAGGGTCTGTGCTGCGCTGTATTGTTCGATTGTTCTATGTTCTAAAGCCAAATCTCCACATCGGGAACCTCCAACCCCATGGCATCAATTGGGATTTCACCAGTTTCCCCATTTCCCCTTCCCCCACCTTACCCCACTTCAGAACTTCCAGCTCAGCACCGTCCTTATGACCTATCCCATCTGTCCCATTTCCTTCCCACCCTTGTGCATCATCCTCCCCTCCAAACTATCAACATTACAACCTCCTCCGTGCACCTATTGCTTTCCCAGCTACCTTCAGCCCGGTCCCATCCTCTCATATTTATCTTTCCACACTCGAGGCACACAACCAAATTCCTGGTCGAAGTCTTTTGCCTGGAACGTGACTTGGCTGCTCCTCAGAT
>NW_025214176.1:16467-20305 GCF_004010195.1 Chiloscyllium plagiosum | reverse complement strand
TACAGGACTGTTGCCATTTCACTACAGTGAATGTTCAAGGATTTATTTTGGAATAGTAAAACTGATAGAGGACAACAATCAATTTGGGAGGGGCAGGCTGAAGTTTGAATTCGTGAAAAGACTGTTTCATGGATCGTGCAAAGAGTCAGTTCACCCGTGTCTGTTGCGTAATTGGTCAACACGTTCATCCATTAACCGAACGGTTGGTGATTTGGGACGTCCCAGGGTTGGATCTCTCATTGCTCCTACTTCATTGTTTTCTTTCCTATATAGCTCCGGGATTTTTAATGTGATCAGGAAAATGTTTCCCAACTGGAATCTTATCCAGAACCGCAACGGAATTTCTGTATTGTTTTAATGGTTAATGTAAAGGACTGTGGATGTTGGGAATCTGAAAGAAAAATAGAAAATTCTGGGGAATGTCAACAGGTTTGCCAGTACTACTGGGAGAAAACGGAGTTCTGATAACGTTCTGAACAAGTTCTGAAACGTTGAATTGCCTTTTCCCAGCTGAGATCCTGCTCGACCTGCAGAGTATTTTCCTGCAATTTCCGCCTTCTTTTAAGCTGAATATCGATTCCAGCTATCTGGGTGGAACACCCAGACCCACTTTGTCCCGACATTTCATCAATTTGAAAGCTGTGGTTTTTTAATTCAAATAAACCAAACAATGATTCACTACTGCTAAGCTCCCTAGAGTGAGAGACCTGGAAATTAAAGCCCGCGCAGTGCATCTGTAGTTGTGGCCGAGTGGTTAAAGCGATGGACTTGAAATCCATTTGGGCATTCCCACGCAGGTTCGAATCCTGTTAACTACGAATGAGGGTGAACGTCGCGATATGTTCTGCTTTTGGAGATTAAGATCGCGGCGGTGAGAATCACTTCATCCAGGTCATGAATGGTGCAAATCTCCAGTGCACTCAACGAACTGCACAGATGCACACTTGCATTGCCAAATTTGTTGAGACTCGTTACGACACAGCGTGAACCTTCCTGCTTACGATAAAACCAGCAACACAGAAACGATTTATGCCGTACAAGAGTCTGCAACAATTCGATTGGCCAAGAAGTACACAAAGCAAAAATTAAGAACTTATTTTTTGAAGTAAAAGAGAGAATAATTAACAAACCACGATTGACAATGTATTTCTATTACCCATTTTGACGTTCACTTCGATAATACTATTCAAATAAAACTCCCAATTAAGGTTTACAAAATAACACTTCTTTTCTCAAAACCAAGCAGCTGTAGGTTCTTGTCTTCGGAATCTCCTGTGTCTTCTTTTTCCTTGTTAGGACCTTCTGTGCCACAGGTCACAGACCGAAAAGGTATTTTTCTGAGATGTATTTTTTCAAGAAGATTGTTACCTGCAGGAACTTGGCAGTCCTCCTCTCAACTGCTCAATATCCCCCGTCTCATACCCGAGAGCATCTGATTGGGTCATTGTTTTTTTTTTTAAGACTTTCAAGGGACGCAATTAAAATTTGAATTGAAATGTATATTTTATTCTGATTAAAATTTGAACTGAGTGGCCAAATTTGAACTGTTTATGACTCCAGGTAATGTACTAATTGAATTGTTCGACCCAGTATTACTTCGTTGTCTTATTCAGAACACTTGTTGTTGTGTCTGGTTATTCTGCTGCTTTTAACTCTCTTAAACGTGCACCAATATGTTTAAAACACCTCGCCTCTACAGGAAAAAATGAACCATCACAATGAAGATATGTTTTCATTTTAATTTTAAAATACTTTACCCTAACATACCGATAAGTTTCATACAATTTCATCTGAATGCCATCAGTTAAATCTGCAATAACGTGTCTGTGAATACATTCTACTGTACTGAAGCTAAGCTAATTGGAATTAGACTGTCAAAACAAAAGAGTTGGCATCTAGCAGCTCGAGTTTGAAGGGTAAGTGGATTATTTAAATACCTGTGGGGAGCTAATCAAAACACATCTGCAAAAATAAAAGCAGTCACAAATTCTTCACATAAAATACGTTGTACCGCTCATTCATAGAATCATAGAATTCCTGGTTTGTTCACTGGTTTGGTAAAATATGGCGCATGATGCCCAAAATTGTAACATAAAACATCCTTGACAGTAGTAAAAAGTAAGAACATTTCTATTCAACAACAGAACCCATTACTAATTGTTTGCTCTTATTATGTCGGTAGTGAGAAGGCCAAACCAATGATAATATCCCTGTGATTACCGTGAAGGTGATTCCCGGGTTTCGGGGACTCATTACCACACTCAGATTGCTTCAGGTTCTGAAGTGACCACATCCAAACAGTATCCTTCATCATGGACCCATTCCACATCGCGAGCGGCTCGCTCATTGATGATCCACTGAAGCTGCAGTGCACAGGGAAAAACATTCGTTTATATCCAGGACAGTAGAGAAAGCAGAGTCAGGGATATGGTCAAAAGGAGACGGGGGTAGAGAGGGGAGTAATATAGGTTGTGAAGCAGAAAGTCTGACCTGGAATGAGAGACAGAGACAAGGAGTGTAGAAGGAGGAGAGGCAACGGCAGGATTTCATAAAACCAGTGATTCGCGGAGAATCCTTCTGGGGAAACATACAGACGTGGAGAGGGTGACTAAAAATGTGAGAGAAATAGAACACAAGAGTTGACGGGGGAATTAAAACATCAAAATAAAAGTAAAAAAAATGACATTCAGCTCTCCTCTCGATTCTGCTGCCTCGGAAAAGTGCTGGCATGTGCAGCCAAATCAACGTCCTCAGCATTAAGAAACCCTCGAACCCTCGAAGGACAGTACCCCATTTTGCTCAATCAATATTTGGGTCCGTGTTATACAAACGTAAGTGAGATTTGTCCGTGGGCCTATGTCTCCAATCAGTGATTGTGCACTTTGGTTTTGGGGGAGCGTGGTGGTGCATCTCCTGGGGTGGATCTGGGTGTGGTGAATCTGTGATGATGTCTTTGCATGGTGAAATTCTTGCATTTTTCATCGCGATATTTTTCGCCACTTTATTGTCAATCTCTGCCTCTGAGGTGATCATCACGTTAACCCATTGATACGGATTACCTAAATGCAATATTTACAACGTCAAACAAATTACACACGCACACAGCTCAGGCCAGTGTATAGTGCTGATTGAAACAAAGGATCCCCATCTGGTAGGATTCACTTTTGGGCTGGCCGGAATTGTTTCTTCTTTCTGTACATCTGTACATTGTTACTCTACCTTCAGTTCAATATTCTTATCTCCTCCCCTCTAATCTCTCAGTTAACCTTCTTCACTCTATGCTTCCAAACGGCTAATGTTCATTGCTTACATTTCACGGACATTTTATTTTATTTCCACCTTTATAATTCCTGACTTCAGTTTTTCCTCATCGTCTCGTGTTCGGAGTGATCAATAATAGACACATGGGGTCATGGAGACACAGGCTGAGAGAGAAATATAACGACGAGAAGACGCAATACACAGGATTTCTAAAGAAAGGACTGAACGTGGCTTTTGACATTAAAGACGAAGATTCGTGCACAGTTTCGAAGGTTCTACGATGACTGTTCCACGTTGCAGTCTATTACCGAGTCTAGATTTTAGATTCTATATGTGGATAAAGGAACTGGATGTATAGCATTGATGTTCCAGCAGTCATTGTTTGGATACAGATGATACAAGTGAAGCATTGATTGCCAGAATCCAATCACTGTTGTCGTAACCTATTGTTACATCTAACCTAACGTCATCTGAAAACGAAGACGAATCATCTCGTTGTAAGATAATTGAGCTGTATTGGGATTCACGATTTTTCATTTTTGAACACTTGAAATTTCGGCTCTGTAAATTATTATAT
>NW_025214176.1:11320-15073 GCF_004010195.1 Chiloscyllium plagiosum | reverse complement strand
CCCTGTGGCAGAACCCAATAAAACCCTCTCCCATTTCAACAAAGACTTGACACTCCTAGACGTCCTCCACCCGCCCCCTTCAGGGGGGCACTTCAAAGGGACACTCAAAATATAGTAAATATTTTTATATAGATATAAACATATAAAATTAAGTTTTTTAAAAAATACGACACTTTATGCCAGAACCAAACCTTCATCTTAACATCATCTTCTTGAAATGTCCACCATCAGCTGCACCCTCCCCTCTGATAAATCATCATATCCCAACACCTTCACCTCCAACATTCGCCTTTCGAGCTACCATCCTCCACCCAAATCTCCATTCCAATGAACTATCTATTAGCCCCCTTACCCTCAAATGTCGAGTGCCCTGCTCTCAACATTCGCCTTTCGAGCTACCATCCTCCACCCAAATCTCCATTCCAATTATCTATCGATCAGCCACCTGACCCCCAAATGTCGAGTGCCCTGCTGTACACATGCTGCCTGACATGCTGTCCATTCCAACGCCAGACCATTCTCTCTGATCTCCTGCATCATTACTGAATACTTTCTCCTCGTCGATGTTTCCTACTACAAGGACGTTTGTCATAGTAAGCAGCAATATTGCTTGAAGAAACGACTGTCAGGTATTAATGTTAAATCTTGAAATAATTCGGCCACTAACACAAACAAGCTTCCAAATCACCTTTAATCTCTCAGGCTGCTGTATTATTCCACACCTGTCAGTTATTCTATTTTAAATTAGAGTCGTCACTCCTTTACGCCCTCATCAATGTTCCATGCACGTGGACGACCCCACATCTATTATCTTAATCTGTCAAAGGATACATGTAGAATCACATGGAAAGCTGGAAAGCACTATTATTTCTTGACGGAGTGAAATAACGGGGGATGGGAGGGGGTGGGTGTGAGTGCACATGATAGAGTAGGGGGGGGGGGGGGGGGGGGGGGGGGGGGGGGGGTGTTGGTGGCAGTAAGGGAGCTTGGTGTGCAGTGTGGATCATTTTGAAAATCAAACAATATGTACTTTCTCCAGTTGTAGCTTAACATCCCTTTCAGCCGTTTCTCATTCGCAGTCATCCTTACCAAAAAAAAGGAAAGTCTGATGAAAGTCTCAGATTTGAGATGAATGGAAGTGATTCATACAGGGCCAATTGGTACACCGTACTAAATTGTAATTTAGCTATTATGAATCAAGATTATAAATCAATCACCTAAGGGATGACCTCTCATCTGGTTAAAGCTGGGATAATACTTATGTTCAGTACTCCATTGTATATTAGATTTCGATTTTAGGAAATCAATAAAAACTAGGTTCAGATGAATGGTCAGGGATGGAGTTCTGTTCAAAGTTAGCAATGCATTTTACGTAGATTTAGAATTGCCTGTTGGATAAACAAGAACACGATGTTGAATTCCAGGAAGGAGGTCGACGAGTTTCATATTGTAGATTTTGGATAAATCACAAATATATATTGCTCTTTGATTGGGTGTCGGCATAAAATTTGATTTTTCAAACATCACACTCCCGAAAGCTATTCAGACGGGTAGGTTAAGAGTTCAGCATGTAACATGGAGTTGTTCTTTGTCCGTTTTGGTGTTATTCTAATTCACCATGTTAGGTTTGATTGCAAGGAAATTTGTATGTTTTAAGAAGTGTAAGGCAACTATTTATGAACGAGCGAGATGCTAACGAAAGTACAGTGACAGTAGGGAAGCATTTATCAAGAAAGCATAGCATTTGATGAGGAAGAAGTGCTTGATGAAAAGGTGTACCGAAGTTGAAAAACAAATTTGTTCCAGATAACATGCATTCAAGGACCTTGAAAAAGATAGTTGAGGGAAATATAAACTTTAAAGGAATTCTGTTTTTTTTTAAATTAACAGAAGTTGGGGAGATACCAGAATATTGGAATATTGCAACGGTATTGCTGAAAAGAGGTTGCAAAAGTAAAATCCGAAATTACAGGCTGGAACCACTACAAAAATTATAAATCAGGACAGATTTGTTCATCACATGTCAAACGGTAACGCGATTAGCAACATGGTTTCCCTCACGCAATTTGTGTCTTCAAAGTTGCCCGACGTTTTAGAAGAGGCAAGAGAAAATTTGGATGAGTGTTGACATGTTATCAATCATGCTTTATTGAATTTCCACAGAACTTGTCATACATTTAATTGACTGTATGTGATGTAGTTGCCAATATTACACCAAAAGCGCTAGAATATGACTCCAGGTGCTCTCAGTTTAACTGTTTCTGAATCAAAGTATTTATTTGGCAGTATATTACATTGAACTCTTAAGTTCCTCCCTTAACGAGGAATAAGTCAATCCATAAATAAATGTGTTTATGTCACAACTCAGGGGTTGCGTGGTATGAATCCACTTCTAAGTCATATGAATTCAGAATTGCTATAATTACTTGCATTTGCTCCTGTAATGGTAAAACACAGAAGAATGCAGCTGCCAGATATGCTGCCGAGGAAATACAGAAAGCTCATTTAACTCTCCGTTTCAGCGTCCTTACACTTATCTTTGATGTTCTGACCTCTCAGTCTCTAACGGATGTGACCACTTAAATTTATGTGGCGAAGAGTCAGAGCGTTCGGCAGCAAAACTAAAATAAATGGGAGCAATATGATTGAAACCATACCAAATTAATTATTTCACATTCATCCAAGATCAGTGTTATCGATTGACTTTATATAGCAGAACCATGGAACGTTGTCAGTTACTTATCCAAATTCCTGTGATAGCTAGTGAGGTATTTTTTGAAAAGGAAAAATAAAACCGCTGGTTGTTGTGAGACCGGCAACTTCAGTTCTCTCAGTACAATATTTTAGGCTTTGACAGTGACAAAGAAAAGGCCTTAAGTCGTTCAAAGGTGAAATTAACGTTGACTCAAACTCAACATTCTGTGTGTACCCGACGAAGAGCATGGACAACAGTACATATGTACAACAGACAACAGTGTAATGGTAAAAAATATAAGGTTAAAGAATCCGCTGTTGTATTGGATCTGCCATTTCCAAAGGCAGAAGGTACTGACTGGTACAAGTCGAAATGTCACATTTCAGTATCATCGCAAATTTAAGTGCAAGTGAAAGAGTGAGACAATATAAATATTTTTGAATCAATTCACTGCGACAATAATGCAGAACCATCACTCGGATTTGGTTTATCATTCGGTTACACATTCAAAAATCTCTGATGAAGAAAAGTGCCATCAATAATTATGAAATAACAAAATATCTTAAAACAATTTCAAATGGTGGTTTCATCGTATACAAGTCTCAGACGGTAAAAGCTGAGGCATTCGTGTTCAGGGACCTTCGTGGCGGTGTTTTGAGAGCCTCTGGAGGAGAACCGTCTGCTCAAAATATTTGAACATATTTCATAATTAGTAGCTAGAAGCAACTGAGTTAATGTCGTTTATTCTGATTTCCACAATCCTCACAAGTTACAACAAAAGAGAAGGGAGAAGTTAAAATGAACTGATGGTCGCTGCGAGAAAACGTGTTTTGAAACTCAAAACATCTTGTCATGCGTAAAGGAATTCTAAGGAATGGCGATGAGTTCATTGTCCTTTGCAATTTTCATAAACAGCATGGCAATGAAAAGTAAAAACACATCATCAAAATAAACAGACATATAAAAAGTTGAAATTATGCATAATACGAAGAGATTTGTAAAGTGTTCCAAGAACGAAAGTTCAACATTCTACCTTGCAATTTGCAGACATATGAAAT
>NW_025214176.1:0-1596 GCF_004010195.1 Chiloscyllium plagiosum | reverse complement strand
CCCACTCACTCTCTCCCTCTCCCTCTCCCTCTCTGACTGAGCTCGATCCACTTCCTCTCCCTCTCCTGCTTCAAGTGAGACTGATCCATTCCTCTCTCGTTCCTCCATTCAGAGCTGCTCTGAGGAATGATCACTCAACCGAAACGTTAACTCTGGTTTCTCTCCACAGATGTCTGGGTGTCAGGTGAATTGGCCATGCTAAATTGCCCGTAGTGTTAGGTAAAGGGGTAAATGTAGGGGTATGGGTGGGTTGTGCTTCGGTGGGTCGGTGTGGACTTGTTGGGCCGAAGGGCCTGTTTCCACACTGTAAGTAATCTAATCTAATTTAGATGCTGCCAGACCTGCTGAGCTTTTCCAGCAAGTTCCATTTTTGTTTCTGATTTCCAGCATCCACAGTTCTTTTAATTTTTAATGTCTGGAGGCGATGGTCTCCAATTCTAGTGTGGCATATGTAAATTTGATTCCAATAAAATCTGGAATTAAAAAGTCGGCCTAATGACAACCATGTATCCACATCACAATCAACAACACAAACAGAAGTTGCTGGAAAAGCAGTTGTTTCAGTTTTTATTTAGCATGTAACAAAGTCAATTGTTATAAAATTATGCCTGGTTTACTAATGGCGTCCAGGAAATTTGCCTGGTCTTGTCTACATGTAACTCCAGACAGACAGCAATGTGTTTGACTCCTAACTGCCTTGTGAAATGGCATAGCAAGCCACTTGGTTATATCAAACCGCATAAATTCTAAAGAAAATCATGAAACTGGAGAGACCACCTGGCATTGGCCTGGGTACCAGAAATGACAATGGCAAAACATCAGCCCTGTTCACTCTGCAATGTCCTCCCGGTGATAACTGGTGGTTAGTGCCAAAACGTGGAAAGCTCACTCACTAATTCGTAAAAAACAACAGCCTAATAAAGGTCATATACGTGGACTCATACCGTCCATGTTCCAGTCATCACCATTCTGTGAGTGCACTAGGAAAACTGACCTAACTTTGAGTCCTCCACATTGACTCTACACTACATGAGATGTCATAACATCAGGTCATGTATGAGCAGAAAACCTCTTGCTGATGATCATACACCAACCCTACTTCAACTGATGAATTGGTATTCCTCTACATTGAAACCCATTTGGTAATGGCACAGAATATACTCAAAGGGAGGAATATCAAATGCCAAGAGTGACTCAACAGCACAATTACTGAACAAGGTAAAGCAAGCTAAAGGACATAGCTGTTAGACTGGGTCTCTTTTAAAATGCATTCATGAGATGTGGCCATCGTTAGTGAGGTCAGCACTCAGGGACCATACCTAGTTGCCCTTGAGAAGGTGGCGGTGAGCTCACTGCTTGAGCATCTACAGTCCATCTGGTGCCAGTCACAATGTCCTTCAGGAGCCAGTTCCAGGATTTTGACTCAGCGACAGTGAAAGAACGGTGATGTGTTTCTGAGTCAGGATGGTGAGGAGGCTTGGAGGAGAACTTGCAAAGGGCTGTGTTCCGATGTATCTGCTGCTCTTGTCCTTTTGGGGTGAAAATACTGTTTTAGTATTTTTGGTGAATTTCTGTAGCGTGTGCTGAGATAGTCAA
>NW_025214175.1:39279-40007 GCF_004010195.1 Chiloscyllium plagiosum | reverse complement strand
CATGTTTAGCTGGGGGGGGTCAGCGGAGCCCCCTGACTGCGTCAGCCCCCTGTGCTTAAGCAGGCAGACGTTACACAGTGGTCTTTCCCCGCCGCGCCTTGGTGGCAGCTGCCCCAAGCTTCAGCGTGTCCCTCAACACGTGGTCCTGGACCTTGGAATGTGCCAGTCTGCAACACTCAGTTGGGGTCAACTCCTTCAGCTGGGAGATCAACAGGTTTCAGACCGCCCTGAGAACGTCCTTCACCGAGTTGATGATCCTCCAGGCACAGTTGATGTTCGTCTCGGTGTGTGTCCCGGGGAACAGGCCGTAGAGCACGGAGTCCCGCGTCAAGGCGCTGCTCGGGACGAACCTCGACAAACACCACTGCATTTCTCTTCCTCTGCATAGGCACATTCCAGAAGGAGGTATGTGACAGTCTCGTGTCCCCCCCACAGCCACTTCGAGGGCAGCGTGCGGTGCGGCTGAGAGTCCGAGCGTGCATAAAGGATCTCACAGGCAGAGCCCTTCTCACCACTAGCCAAGCCATGTCTTGGTGCTTGTTGGAAAGTTCTGGCAATGAGGCATTCTGCCAAATGGCTTTGACAGTCTGCTCAGGGAACCGCTCGACAGGATCCGCCCTCTCCTTTTCCCGAAGGGTCTCAAGGACACTACGTGCTGACCACTTCCTAATGGACTTGTGGTCAAAGGTGTTTTTCTTCATAAACTTCTCCACGAAGGACAAGTGATA
>NW_025214175.1:29803-36930 GCF_004010195.1 Chiloscyllium plagiosum | reverse complement strand
GAGTGGACCCTGGACTGGAAGATTATCCTGGAGGCCTCCGAGGCAAAGAGCGAGGCTTGCTGGCCCTTCACCTCCTTGAGGTCCTCCGTGACATCCACCCCCATCGTCTGCAGCAGGAGCAGGTTCTGCATACTTTCCTGGAGCTGGGACAGTTTTCCCCGCCTCTCTCTTGCCTCCTGAACACCTTTGAGGATGAAGAACCTCTTGATGTTCCCTTTTACTGTTTCCCACCAGTCCGCTGGGGACTCAAATAGGGGCTCCTCAATGTTTCCCGGGATCAACAGCTTTGTGTTCAGCTTCCACGTTCCCTTACCAGCCCGCTGCTCGTCCTGTAGGTGACAGTAGGCCAGCAGGAGGCACTGGTCAGAGAAGAACACCGGCTTGACGTCAGACTTGACGTCAGATGCAGCCAGAGTTGCTGAGTTTCTCCAGCAGTTTTGGTTTCTAATGCCACTATGACATAGCTTCTTTAATTCAGACTGAGTAATTACATCCAGACGAAAGGAATAATTCCCTTTGCTTCACGTATTTCATTACCCTTGATACCTTTGCCAACAAAAATCCATCAAACTCAGTGCAGTGATTGTAACAGGGTCAGCCAGGTGGACCTCATAGAATGTGAATTCCCTGATTGGGGCTGGTAACGTGGTCCAATCAGGGAGTCCTGGCTGACAGATATAAACAGGAGTGTCAAAAGGTGTGTCAGGGTGGACCGAGAACTGGAAGGGGCATGGGCTGGACCGAGAGCTGGAAGGTGCATAAGGACGGACTGCCTTAGAGTGGCCGGAAGGTGGGGGGGACGGGGCTTGCTGGGTCTGTATTGAATGCACTGTTTTTTTTTATGTAATTGGATTGTCTTTTTATGTACAAATGTCATTGGTGCTGTCTTGTAATGTTTGAAACTGGGATTTGAGGTTTGTCCTCATTTCCCTGTAAACTGGTTGAACGGTAAGGTTTGCGGCCTGGCTTTGCTGTTCCTTTCCCTTGTAAAATTGCTGTTTCTTTGTTTACAGCTGCAAATGTTAGCTGTTTTTTGTAAGCTGTTTTGTAATTGTTTAAGAAAATAAAAAAAATAAACAGGAGTGTCTAAAGATTTGGACACCTGTTGTCTTTCATTGTGTCTCACACCTGCTCACACACAACATGGGTGCTGGGGGACAAAATAATAAGCACTACTGCAGTTAGGCGGTGGTGTGGGGGGAGGTAAAAAAAAAGCAAGAGTGTCAGAGGTTCTGTTCACTCTGAGAGCTGGCTCTGAGGGAGCTGGATCAGTGTCAAGTACAAAGAAAAGAAAAAGAAGGAAAAAATAAACAGGAGTGTCTAAGGATTTGGATACCTGTTGTCTTTCACTGTGTCTCACACCTGCACACACACACAACATAGGTGCTGGGGAAAATATACACACGACCACAGTTAAGCAGTAGTGTGGGGGTAATTTTTTTGAAAAACAGGAGCGTCAGACAGTCCAACACTCTTGAGAGCTGGCTCTGAGCTGGATCAGTGCCAAGGACTTTCCATGTGTAAATAAAGGGTGACGAGGTGACGGGTCACCAGCCTCTGTGGAAAAAGAAAAAAATATATACAGGAGTGTCTAAAAATTTGGACACCTGTTGTCTTTCACTGTGTCTCACACCTGCTCACACACAACATGGGTGCTGGGGAAAATATAAGCACTACCGCTGTGTGCAGTGTGGGGGTAAAAAAATATATAATCAGAGGAAAGGATTTGAGGCTTGTCCTCATTTCCCTAATTAAAAAAGAAAAAAAAAAGAACAGGAGTGTCAGGGGGTTTGTTCACTCTGAGAGCTGGCTCTGAGATGGCTTGATCAGTGTCAGGGACTCTCCCCATGTAAATAAAGGGAGACTTGGTAACAGGATACTGGCCTCTGTGGAGTTATTTCAGTGGCGACAAGAGTAAAGCATGGACCAGAAATATTATGTTTGCAATAAGTCACCTCTGAGTTGGGATTAGCATTTCTGGCATCATGCCCACTATTTGGGAAGCTTGACATATTTAATCCTGTCATAGAGATGTACAGCATGGAAACAGACCCTTCAGTCTAACCCGTCCATGCCGACCAGATGTCCCAAACCAATTTGGTCCCACCTGCCAGCACCCGGCCCATATCCCTCCAAACCCTTCCTATTCACATGCCCCAATCCAGATGCATCTTAATTGTTACAATTGTACTAGCCTCCACCACTTTTTCTCACTGAAGACTGGACCCAGTAAGTGGAAAGAATGCGGGCAAATGACATTGGGGTAGATGAAAAGTGATGAGTAATTTACCTGACAGCTTATGGAGCCACAGCTTTTTTGGTTATTAGGATCCTCCCTTTCCCTGAGGCACCAAATACTAAAACCTTTCAAGGGTTGATGGAGTTAGTTGAGGATTATTATGATCCCATGCCTCCTCAAAATCTGAGACACTTGGTTTTACTTGGCAATTCAAAAACCAGGGGAATCCGTATCAGGATTTTTGACTAGGTTAAGATTTTGGTTTAATCCTGAATGAGATGCAGAGAGACCATTTGGTATGTGGGATTAATGACGTGATCATGCAAAAGTGCCAACTAGCTGAAGCCCAAGTCGATTTCAAACAGGCACTACATTTGGCTTTATCATTGGAAAGTGGAGTACATGAGTTGCAGGGTATTCTGAAGGAAGCGGACACCCTCGCCAGTCTGACGGAGCTTGGGGAGCACCACTTGAATGGAAGTATTTGCATAGTGACACTCAGGACATATCTTGAACAGAGGGACTCTGGGTCAGCCAACAACAAAATTCCTAAACCAAGCCAAGCCTCAGCCAAACAGTTAAAATTTTCTTCAGGATCTGGGCCAACAAGCCATTGTAGTTGCTGCTGGTATGCAGACTTAAGACAGCAAAACAGTCCCACTAGACCAAAACTGAGTGAGAGAACTCATAGGCCAGTATCCAGGTGAGTGCACACACCCTGGAAAATCTGCCTACACCTGGTTTGGAACAGTTAAATTGCTTAGCAACATCCAAATCAGAACCAATCAAAATAAAAAAAATGAAAGAGCTGTGGATGCTGTCAATCAGAAACAGAAGTAAAAATTGCTGGAAAAGCTCAGCAGGTCTGTCAGCATCTGTGAAGAGAACAGGAAGGGTCATTCGACATGAAATGTTAACTCTGATTTCTATCCAGAGATGCTGTCAGACCTACTGAACTTTTCCAGCAATTTTTCTTTCAATCAAAATAAACATCTGGTTAAATGGTCATCCTGTTCTAATGGAGTTTAATACCGGCACTTAGTCTTAGTGATTTTGTCTTTAACAAAATTTGTTCTGGGCTCCAACCCTTAAGTTTGTGCAAGTCTTCAGCTAGACTGAGACCCTATACCGGGGAACCTTTACAGATTAAGGGAACAACGCTAGGGACCCAGGCTCAATTCCCGCCTCGGGCAACTGTCTATGTGGAGTTTGCACATTCTCCCCGTGTCTGTGTGGGTTTCCTCTGAGTGCTCTGGTTTCCTCTCACAATCCAAAGATGTGCAGGTCAGGTGAACTGGCCATGCTAAATTGCCCGTAGTGTTAGGTGCAGGGGTAAATGAACGGGAATGGGTCTGGGTGGGTTGCTCTTCGGAGGGTCGGTGTGGACTGGTTGGGCCGAAGGGCCTGTTTCCAAACTGTAGGGAATCTAATCTAATCTAAACTTCAGTTCGGTCTCATATGAGGAGCAGCTGGTTCAGTTGCCACTGATTGTTGTAAAAGACTTGCACCCAAGCCTGATGGTTGAGAGAGCTTCACCTTGATTGGCTAACATTTTTTGGTTTGAGGAGTACCAAAGGAGCCAAGGTCACCTTGCAAAAAGACCAGGAAACAATCCTATGATTCCGCCATGCCCACCCAGTGCCATTTGCCTTACGGGCAAAAGTAGAGGCAGAAATCAGGAGGCTGCAAAATAAAGGAATCGTCAAAATGCCCAGTTTGTGGAATGAGCAGCACCAGTTGTTACTGATCGGGAATCCCCATGAGTCGGTTCACCTTTGTGGGGATGTTAAACAAATGGTAAACTGCTTTTTGCTGCTGGATAAACACCCAATCCCTTGTGTAGAGGACTTATACACAAAGCTGGAAGGGGGGGGCTGAACTCCACAAAGCTGGACGTGAGCCAGGTGTACTTGCAATTGTGGTTAAATGAGGATTCCCAGATGTACGCTACAATTAATACAAATAAAAATTTTTTGGGGTATCATCAGCCTGTGCAATTTTTTTTAGTGGACGTTGGAGAACATTTTACAAGGTCTACCCCAGGTTGCCATTTATCTAGCTGACGATTTAGTAACAGGGAATATGGAGCATCCTGAGTCTGAAAAGTGCTGGCAAAGACAGTAGATGCATTAGCTTTGATTTTGCAAAATGTCCTAGATTCTGGAAAAGTCCTACCAGATTAGAAAATAACAAATGTGGCTTCACTATTCAAGAAAGGAGGAAGACAGAAAGCAGGAAATACAGGTCAGCTGGACTGATATCTATCGGGGGGAAAATGCCGGGAACTATTTTTAAAGATGGAAGCACAGTTAAAAACCGTAATCAGGTAGAGTCAGCTCCTGGGAAAGATGTTTGACTGATTGATTGGAGCTGGGGCCTTAACCATTTACAATCTTTGTTCACAAGCTGGACACATTGGTGAGGCCTCTTCTGGAGCACCGTGTGCAGTTCTGGTCGCCCTGTTACAGGAGGGATATTATCAAGCTGCAGAGGGTTCAGAAAGATTTACCAGGATGTTGCCAGAAAAGGAGGGTTTTAGTTATAAGGGGAGGCTGCATAGGCTGGGACCTTTTACATTGGAGTGTGAGTTATGGGGTGACTTTGTAAAGGTTTATAAAATCAGGAGGAGCGTGGTTAAGGTGAACATCGAGGGTCTTTCTCCACAATGTGGGGCAATTCAAAATTAGGACAAAATCTTAACTGGCTTGCATTGTCTCTAAGTAGGATTATTAAAGTACTGAAGTGCATGACCACATCAATGAAGAATCAAAAACAGCAGTTAATAATAGGGGTTGAACAAAGCTGGCGTCAAAGAAGTGGGTTAAAAGTCTCTCTCTGCGATGCAGCGGTAGGAACGTGTGAGAAGGGAACTGGAGAGAGTTGGAAAGTCAAAGACACAGCCAATAACAGCAAAGTGTTAGATTAGGCAGGGCACCTCCAAGAGAGAAATGTTATAGGAATGTGGAGCTCGTAGGTGATTGTAAACTAGGAGGGAGTTCCACAGATAGGAGGGATTTGAACATAAAAATGAACTTTAAATTGAAGGCATTGAGGATGTAGATCAGATAAGACAGGAAAAAATGAGTCTCTATCACTTGATCTGGGATGGAAGCAGAGGTAGGGTAGCACAGAAAAGGAGAGGTACATTGAAGTGGTGAAGTCTGGAGTTGACAAAGGCAAGGGTGAGTGTTTCAGTCATAGGAGCAAGTGCTGGTACAAAGCTGAAACGAGTTGGTCCTTATGAATGAAAGAATATGTGTCAGAAACTCAGCTCAAATAGGAGGGTGAGGTTGGAGGAAGCTTGGTTGAGCTGGTTAACTCTTCCCCCAACAACACTTTTCAACACAAACTTTGGAAAACTGCTGCTGACCATTGCAAACAGTATGCAGTACTCTACCAATGCGAATCAGCGAATCAATCAGTCTGCGTTGATAATTTTCATCTAAACTCTTCAGGAAATGATCAACAGTAGCTGAGCAAGTCTTTCATTTGCTAGATTTAAATTTAAAGCTTGAGTATGTGAATAAAGAAATTGGAAACCAGGAGTCTAAATCTAACAATGCTGGCAAAAGCTTGACATCTGAATTCTTCTAATACGTGAACACATTTGACCAGATTGGGAGGAACAAGTGGCTTCTTCTGAGGTTCCCTTGGAGTTTTAACAAGCATGTCACAAAGCCAAACATCCTTGCTATTTCACTTATTGTTATTCATGGAAGCCACTAATGGCCCAGTGCGTGACTGCTGCAACTTAACAGAGCAATAGGAGAACAGAACTATATTAGCAATGTACAGGGGA
Source organism: Chiloscyllium plagiosum (assembly GCF_004010195.1). Taxonomy (NCBI): domain Eukaryota; kingdom Metazoa; phylum Chordata; class Chondrichthyes; order Orectolobiformes; family Hemiscylliidae; genus Chiloscyllium; species Chiloscyllium plagiosum. Next base: position 30,892 of record NW_025214175.1, on the reverse strand, counting down.
ACCTGCCAAGTGTAGATTACGGGGTTGAAGAAAAAGTCTTTGGGTTGACTGAAAACCATTGCAAAAACCCACAATTATCTTTGGCTACATTCAGCCTCAGGCACCTTCATTACCCTTCAGAAGTTGCTGTCGTGAACTTCAAGGGCTGTACTAAATGTACAGATGAAAAATGTTATTCTCATCCTTTCCTCTCTTTCCCCCCAGCTTACTTCAGAGTGCCTCAGTCAGTATATACTGTAAGTGGCACTGTATCATACAGAATGATTTGATCCAAAGGTATACTGGTTAGGTGGATTAGCCATGGGAAATGCAGGGCTACAGGTATAGGGTAGAGGGGGAGGGTCTGAGTGGCAAGTTCTTCAGAGGGTTGATATGGACTCAATGGGCTGAAGGGCCTGCTTCCACACCGTAGGGATTCTATGATTTCTATATGGGTAGCACAAAGCAGCTGGTATTGGGTTCTAGATCTGACTGAAGTCGTTCTCACTCCACATTGTCTCATTATTGCTGGAGATGGCAAGGTGTGATATTTTCCCACATGTTGCTGATTCTGCTGAAAGATGATGGTGCCTACTAACCTTTCTCACGTGATGGTTTCGCCTGTGTGTTTCCCACAATCTGCCAATATGTGCCCTTGGATCCATGGTGGGTTCCCTTCTTGGTGTGCTCTTGTATGTCCCCGGGGAGGGTTCTGCGACTGGTGCCTTCAAGAAGTGGTACACAGATACCTGAGGGAAAGGATAATAATAGCTGCAACTAAATCAGGCATTACACACTCATGGTTAAAGATTAGCTGCAATTAATTGATCAAGGTGGAGTAGGGCAGAGTTAGCTTTAACTTGTCCGATTTGCACAGAAGTGTCTCTCAGTCTCTTACGCCTTCAGCACAAGAATACTTAATTCCCTATGTCCGCTGCATGGTAGATTATTAATCCTTCCTCTTTGGATATCTGCACATGTATCTATCTGTACTTGTAGACATGCAAGTGGGTGTTTAAATACACTTGTATGTGTGTGTACCTGTGTTTATGTGTCTCTGAATGTGTGTGTTTTATTTATGTATTTAATTATTTGTGTCTGATTGTGTGT
>NW_025214175.1:16252-17819 GCF_004010195.1 Chiloscyllium plagiosum | reverse complement strand
GTACCACCCTGATTCTCCCAGTCTACCTGCATGTTGAAATCCTCCATAACAACTGTAGTAACATCTTTGCGACAGGCCAATTTCAGCTCCTTATTCAACTTACACACTACATCCAGGCTACTGTTTGGGGGCCTGTAGATAACTCCCATGAGGGTCTTTTTACCCTTAGAATTTCTCAGCTCTATCCACACTGACTCTACATCCCCTGATTCTAGGTACCCCCGTGCAAGGGACTGAATATCGTCCCTTACCAACGTGGCCACCCTCTGGCCGTCAGTCTGTCCTTACGATAACACGTGTATCCTTGAATATTCATTTCCCAGGCCCTGTCCACTTGAAGCCACGTCTCAGTTATCCCCACAATATCGTATCTGCCAATTTCCAAATGATCCTCAAGCCCATCCATCTTATTTCTAATGCTTCGTGCATTCATATATAATATTTTGAATTTGTTACTGCCCTCACCCCTCCTATCAATCCCTATTTCACTTGACCTTACGGTGTGATCCTTTTTTGAGTTTTCTGCTCCATTGATTCCCTTATCTTTCTTGACTTCCCTTGTTCTAACTTTTCCTTTAACTTCCTCGTTAAACTTCCAGTTTGTCTGTCCCCCCCCGCTATTTAGTTTAAACGCAGCTGTGTTTCAGTAGCAAACCTGCCTGCCAGAATGCTGGTCCCCCATCTATTAAGGTGCAAACCGTCCCTCGTGTATAATTTATCCTTACCACAAAACATACCCCAGTGATCCAAGAATTTAAATCCTTGCTTCCTGCACCAGTTCCCCAGCCACACCTTCAAGTCCATTATCTCCCTGTTCCTGGCCTCACCAGCACGAGGAACTGGAAGCAAACCGGAGATAACCACCCTGGACGTCCTGCTTTTCAGCCTTCTTCCTAGTTCTCCGAAGTCTCGCTGTAGAATGTCCCTCCTCTTCTTCCGAATGTCATTTGTGCCGACATGTACCACCACCTCTGGCTCTTCACCTTCAGGAGGTGTGTTACTCACTGCAGGTTTCCCAGCCTCTGACCTACTTTTGTGTTTATGTGGTGAGTCCAGTTGAATTTCTGGTCAATGGTAACCCCCAGGCTGTCGATAGTGGGAGTGTCAGTGATGGTAACCCCCAGGCTGTCGATAGTGGGAGTGTCAGTGATGGTAACCCCCAGGATGTCGACACTGGGGGATTCAGTGATGGTAACACCATTGAATGTCACGGAATTTGGCAATTGTGTGGCACTCACCCCTAACCCTCCTACCTCTCAACCCTGATCCAATTAAAAGCTGGAACAGGCTTGAGGGCCTAATCTTTTTTCTATTTTTTTTTGTTGTCTAATGGTCTCACTTTTCCCCCCTGACCCTTTTCCTATCTGCGGATATACACTCACTGTTTACAGAAGGAGCTTATTCATTCCAATCTCTTCCTGTGTCTTTCCCCCAGGTCGATGGGGTCAGTTACCTGCTGCAAGAGATTTATGGAATTGAAAATAAGTATAACTCGCAGCAATCGAAGGTGGGAAACGAGAAACTTCCACATTTATGGAGGAAGGGTCTGAGGATGACTTTACTGTGG
>NW_025214175.1:13840-15582 GCF_004010195.1 Chiloscyllium plagiosum | reverse complement strand
ACTGTGGGGGGGGTTTACTGTGGGGGGGTTTTACTGTGGGGGGGGTTTACTGTGGGGGTGTGGGTATACCGCGGGGCGTGGGTTTACAGCGGGGCATGGGGTCACTGCTGGGGGGGGCGGGGTTTGGGGCTAAGGGGATAATTTGTTTCTCTTCTGTCCCACTCTCCCTTCCAGACCTGACCCCCTCCCCAGTCTCCCCTCCTCTTCCCCCCCTCCCCGGGGTGACCCCTTGCTCAGTGCTGCTCTCGGTCTCTCTCTGTCTGCCCTCGGTGTCTAGGTCCCAGCCGATGAGCTGAGTGATAACAGTGCGGAGTGTGTCGTTTGTCTGTCTGATGTCCGGGACACCCTTATCCTACCCTGTCGTCATCTGTGTCTCTGCAATGCCTGTGCTGACACCCTCCGATACCAAGCCAACAACTGCCCAATCTGCCGGCTCCGTAAGATCACCATAACCGCTTAATAACCAGTGTAACCGCTTAATAACCAGTGTGATCGCTTAGTAACCTGTGTAACCGCTAAGTAACCAGTGTAACCGCTTAATAACTAGTGTGACCACTTAGTAACCAGTGTGACTGCTAAGTAACCTGTGTAACCACTAAATAACCAGTGTGACCGCTTATAACCAGTGTGACCGCTTAGTAACCAGTGTAACCGCTAAATGACCAGTGTGATCGCTTAATAAACTGTGTAACCGCTAAGTAACCAGTGTGACCGCTTAATAACCAGTGTGACCGCTTAGTAACCTGTGTAACCGCTTAGTAACTAGTGTAACCGCTTAATGACCAGTGTGATCGCTTAGTAAACTGTGTAACCGCTAAGTAACCAGTGTGACCGCTTAATAACCAGTGTGACCGCTTAGTAACCAGTGTGACCGCTTATAACCAGTATGACTGCTAAGTAACCAGTGTGACAGCTTATTAACCAGTGTGACTACTTAGTAACCAGTGTGACCGCTTAGTAAGCTGTGTGACCACTTATTAAACAGTGTGACCGCTTAGTAACCTGTGTAACCACTTAGTAACCAGTGTGACCGCTTATTAACCAGTGTGACCGCTTAGTAACCTGTGCAACCGCTTAGTAACCAGTGTGCCAATTTGTAACCACTTAGTAACCAGTGTAACTGCTTAGTAACCTGTGTGACCGCTTAGTAACCTGTGCAACCGCTTAGTAACCAGTGTGCTAATTTGTAACCACTTAGTAACCAGTGAAACTGCTTAGTAACCTGTGTGCTAATTTGTAACCACTTAGTAACCAGTGAAACTGCTTTGTAACTAATGTAACCACTTAATAACCAGTTTAACTGCTTAGTAACCTGCATGAGCACTTAGTAACCAATGTGACCTCTCAGTAACAATAACCAGTCTACTCTGCTAGTAACCACTGTGTCCCACTAGTTACCAGAATGGCCACTCAGTAACCAGAGTTCCTTCTCTCATAACCAATATGCCCCCAACTACAGTAATGAGTGTAGCCCTCTAGTAACCGGTGTGCCCCACTAGTTACCACTGTGACCAATAATACCAGTGTGCACCATCATGCCATGGCCCTCGCCAAGCTCTTCCAGTACAGTTACAACAATGGCATCAACCCGACAATGGGGAAAATTGCCCAGGTATGTCCTGGACACAAAAAGCAGGACAAAGCAACCCACATGACATGTCCCACATCCACAAACTTCCCTCCCCCCCACCCGGCGCTCAGTAACAGCAGTGTGTACCATCCCCTCCCTCCCCCCACCGACG
>NW_025214175.1:10936-13581 GCF_004010195.1 Chiloscyllium plagiosum | reverse complement strand
CTCAGTAACAGCAGTGTGTACCATCCCCTCCCTCCCCCCCCCACCGACACTCAGTAGCAGCAGTGTGTAGTATCTACAAGATGCACTGCAGAAAGATCCTCAAACAGCACCTTTCAAACCCATAACTCCTTCCATTTAGAAGGACAAGGGCAGCAGGTACATGGGAACACCACCCCCTGCTAGTTCCTCTCTAAGCCAGTTACTATCCTGACTTGGAAATATATCGCTGTTCCTTCAGTGTCACTGGGTCAGAATCCTGGAATCCCCTCCCTAAGGGACATTGTGGGTCTACCCACAGCACAGGGACTGCAGCAGGTCAACAAGGCAGCTCATCCCCACCTTCTCAAGGGGCAACTAGGGACAGTAATGACTCATAGCTAGTGACACCCACATCATATGAATTAATAAAACACAAAGAGTGCTCTCCCCTCAGTTTGTTGCTCTCTGGTCTGACACAGTTTAAGGAGTGTCACTGGGATTGTGTTCTCTGGGGTAGTGAATGTTGATGTGCAGAGGAAATGGGGTGGAGTGAGCCGTGAACCAATCGCAGAGGTTTGAGGCCAGGAGCAGGGGTAACATCACTGATCTGTGTGTGTGTCTGTCTGTCTGTCTGTCTGTCTGTCTGTGTCTGTCTTTCTCTCTCTCTATCTCTCTATCTCTCTCTCTCTGTCTCTCTCACTCTGTCTCTCGCTCTGTCTCTCTCTCTCTCTGTCTGTCTTTCTCTCTCTCTGTCTCCCACGCTCTCTCTCTCTGTCTCTCTCTCTCACGCTGTCTCTCTCTCTCACTCTCTTTCTCTCTCTCTCTCTCTCGTGCAGCATTCCGTGCTCTCCTGCAAATCCGGGCGATGAGGAAGAAAGTGGATCCTCTGACACCGAGTGGCTACAACCCTATCATCACATCGCAGATAGCTGAGACTGATGATCATCCGGTGGGTAGCAGGAGAGAGCCAGGGACTGATCCATCCTCCTGGTCACTCCTGAGATCATTGTGGAGGGGGAGTGAGGGGTGGGGGGAGGGGTGTGGTGTGGGGATGGGGTCCTGTCTGTGAGCACCTGCAAGCCTTAGATGAACCTGTAATGTTAGGGGATTGAAATTAATCTCAATGATAACGGATGAAGGATCAGTTTAAAAGTTATTATTGAAATAATTATTAAAGTCATGATGAAAATAATGACTATTACCAGCAATCCCAGTGCCATTAGTGGGAGACCTGGGTATGAATGACTGTGACACTGCAGTTTCTGATTGGCAGTAGTCACTGCTTGCCCCTGATCGGATCCTGGCGTCTGGCTGTGGGTCAGCTCCATGGGATTGAGGTCGTGCCAGTTTCCCTCCCATTGCAGAGGTGACATGGGGGAATCCTCTGCCTCACTAACCCTCTGGCACTGTGACTAAAGCCTGACCATTCTGATTATTTCTGTACCTACAGACACTGACTGAGCTGCTAATTAGTTCCATGGTTTTCTGTCTGGTCCTAGATTCCCAGCAGAACATGCAGTATTTTACTGTTGGATTGGTTTTTGTCAGTGCTAGTAAATGTGACTAACCTCCTTTCTCCAGGCTTCTGATCATATCCCTGTGGGCTATGAGGTCGTTTCACTGCTCGAAGCTTTGAACGGACCCCTCACTCCTTCACCTTCAGCTCCTCCCATTCACCGGGTTAGAGATGGCCTCACACCCAGTCCCTTACCTACCATTGGACCTGATGGACGAACCCTTCCTGTGCACACTTTGTCTCCATTGGACAGAGTTTGTGACAACACCAACCAAGGCTTCAAGCTGAAGAAAAGCTCTTCCAAGTAAGAAAAGCTCTCGCTGCCGACAAAACACAGTCTCACTCTCTGTCCCTCTATCACGCACGCTCTCTGTTTCTGTCTGGGTCTCTCTCTCTCACTCAGTCTCTCATTCTCACTCCCTCACTCTCTCTCTCTCTCTCTCTCTCTCTCTCTCACTCTCACTGTACCTCTATCACACACTCTGTCTGTTTCTCTCTGTGTCTCTCTGTAGGCCTCACTCATTTTCTCTCTCTCTCTCTGTCTCTCACTGTCACTTTGCTAACAGGATTCACTCTTTCCCTCAAGGTCAGTCTCACGCAGCTCGTCCATTCTTCATGAGGAAGATGAAGAGAAATCATTCAGTGACAGGGAGATAGTGTCCCCCATAAAACAGAACAATCAGGAGATTGAGGTAAGTTCCCACTAACCTGCGGTAAGATTAATGCACTCTGCCAGCTCACTGTGATGCCGGAGGGCAAAACCACTGCCTGCTCTAACTAGAAAAGACTCTTGTTGTAACAGGAACTAGTTCATCACACATTTCACCGAGCTTTGGAGGGGGGTGTACCATTGCTCTGATCCCATATTCCACAGGACACAACATAAAATCAAAGGACACTTTCCAGTTACCCAACATGGCCAGTTAAATACCTCAGCGATATCAGCTTTAAAACAAGATCCAGCAACCAAGTCTCCTCATGGCAAAACCTACTCAGTGAAAATGCAATCATTAGATAATTTACACTGTCAGCAGATAGAAGCATAAATGCTTATCTCAATAAAGATTCCCAACACACCACGACACCCCCACACAAACACACACACACACCCCAACAGACACACACACCCGGACACACACACCGCGACACA
>NW_025214175.1:2536-5709 GCF_004010195.1 Chiloscyllium plagiosum | reverse complement strand
TCAATAAAACACCACCCTCCCTCAGCCTGTCCCTGCTCAATAAAACACCACCCTCCCTCAGCCTGTCCCTGCTCAATAAAACACCACCCTCCCTCAGCCTGTCCCTGCTCAATAAAACACCACCCTCCCTCAGCCTGTCCCTGCTCAATAAAACACCACCCTCCCTCAGCCTGTCCCTGCTCAATAAAACACCACCCTCCCTCAGCCTGTCCCTGCTCAATAAAACACCACCCTCCCTCAGCCTGTCCCTGCTCAATAAAACACCACCCTCCCTCAGCCTGTCCCTGTTCAATAAAACACCACCCTCCCTCAGCCCGTCCCTGTTCAATAAAACACCACCCTCCCTCAGCCTGTCCCTGCTCAATAAAACACCACCCTCCCTCAGCCTGTCTCTGTTCAGAAGCTGGGTCCATATCAAAGCACAGACGTCCCTCCAGTTGAGTGATACTAAGAAAAACGTGTTTTTAAATGAAATTTCCAAGGTACACAGTAACCTCTCAATGACCTCTATTTAAATAAACCTTTCAGGTATATCCACATAACTTGAAATAAGATCATTTTTCACAATCCTTCACAGTCTTAGTACTTGAAGGAATATTGGCTCAGATTTTCCGAGGAGTAGCCATGACCGTAGGAATGTAATTTTGTTCCTATTTATATCAATTAAAAAGACGTTGAACTCCCACACCGACCACATCCGGCTGAAGTACGTGACTCCCAGCCCCTCGGTTAGAAGGTCACGTACGGACCGTCAGCTAATCCTCCTGGAGCCGATGTGGTATCAGCACAGTGCAGGAGGCTGGGGACATTTGGCACTCCTCAGTTTTAACCCTTTCACATCCATAAACAAATTTAAAGAAGGGCCACTTTAACCCCAGAGTAAAGACAGTGATCCTGACTAAAGGACTTGTCTTTTGGAGAGAGGTTAGTGGGGAGTTGAAAGTGGAGTTAGGCTTGTTCCATTTGAGTGTCTCAGATACATGTTCCCTGAGCTGGGCCTGTTGTTACTCAGGATTCAAGTGCTACTCCTGAGAGTGAGAATGTGACCCTATCATCATCTGGAGCTGTCGACCAGTCTTCATGTACCGGCACACCACTGTCCTCCACCATTACATCACCAGAAGGTAATCCAACCCAACTCCTCCTGCTTGACAACATTTCAGGAGTCTCTGCAAGGGTTCAGGACTGGCACAAGGTAGGAAAGGCAGCTGTGGAGTGGGCTTAAGGTGCTTTCCAAAAGATATAAATAGGTGAGTGGGGAAAGATGTAGCAAAAAGAGTATAACGTGGGAAAATGTGACATTTTTGGCCGAATGAGTAAAGAGGAAGCTGCTTATTTAAACAGTGAGAGGGCGCAGAGTCTCGGAGGGGGGTCCGATTGCATGAATCACTGAAGGTTAGTCTGCAGATCCAGCAACTCATCAGGAAAGCAAAGTGAATGTAATGTTTTATTGTGAGGGGAATTGATAAGGGCAGTTCTGCTCCAGTTAAAGAGGGCACATCTGGTGGACTGAGTACAGTACAGATCAGTGTCCTGACAGATGGATCTTAACATGCAGGAAGCAACTCAGTGAATGTTCACTAAGCAAATCCCTGTGATGAGAGGTTGCTGCTCTTGCTGCTTTTTATCTACTGCAGTTCAGAAGAGTCAGACACAATTGGGGGTGAGAGATGGGAATGGGTGGGGGTTACAGGAGGGGCAGTTGATGATTATTGGGGTGGGAGGAGTGGATCACAGCGTATGAAGGTGGCAATGAGAAGCTGCCCTACCTACTGTTGGATAAAGGTTGTTTGTTTGTCCTATTCACACATGCATACAGAGTGAGTTGAAATCAGTGTCCATTTCAGGGACGCCCCGTCCCTCACCATCCATGCCCCGAAAGCACATGTGAACGTCTGTCCTGGGTCTCAGACAATAGTCTGCACTCACAGTCAGAGCCCCTGAGGAAGAGGGAGTCTGTGTCCCTGAGGATTCACTCCCAAAATCCCATTCCCAATCATTCTCTCACAATTAAGGAGAATCTCAAGGCATTTTATTCTTAGATAAGAAGCAAGACAGTAACCAGAGAAAGGATTGGTCCACTAAAGGACAATGAAGGAAGGCTGTGTGTCGAACCTGAGAGAATGGGTGAGATTCTGAATGATTACTTTGCATCAATGTTCACTGAGGAGAGGGACATGATGAATGTTGAGATTAGAGATAGAAGTTTGTTTACTCTGGATCGCGTTGACATAAGGAGGGAAGATGTGTTGGGTTGGCTTGAGGTTATTAAGGTGGGCAAATCCCCAGGACCGGATGGGATCTATCCCAGATTGCTGAGGGAGGCGAGACAGGAAATAGCTGGGGCCCTGACAGATATCTTTGTGGCATCCTTAAACACAGGTGAGGTGCCGGAGGACTGGAGAGTTGCTAATGTTGTCCCTCTGTACAAGAAGGGTAGTAGGGATATTCCAGGTAACTACAGACCAGTGAGCCTGGTGTTGGTGGTGGGAAAGTTGCTACAGAAGGTACTGAGGGATAAAATCTATTTATATTTGGAAAAGAATGGGCTTATCAGTGATAGGCAACATGGTTTTATGTGGGGGAGATTGTGCCTTACCAACTTAATAGAGTTCTTTGAGGAAGTGACCAAGTTGATAGATGAAGGAAGGGCTGTTGATGTCATATACGTGGACTTTAGTAAGGTGTTTGATAAGGTTCCCCATGGTAGACTAATAGAGAAAGTGACGTCACATGGTATGCAGGGTGTTCTAGCTAGGTGGATAAAGAACTGGTTGAGCAACAGGAGACAGAGAGTAGTAGTTGAAGGGAGTTTCTCGAAATGGAGAAAGGTGACCAGTGATGTTCCACAGGGGTCAGTGCGGGGCCACTGTTGTTAGTAATATACATAAATGATCTGGAAGAGGACACTGTTGGTATAATCAAGTTAGCAGATGATACGAAGACTGGTGGAGTAGCAGAAAGCATAAGGGTCTGTCAGAGAATACAGGAGGATATAGATAGGCTGGAGAGTTGGGTGGAAAAGTGGCAGATGGAGTTCAATCCAGACAAATGTGAGGTGATGCATTTTGGGAAGTCTAATTCTAGAGTGAACTATACTGTAAATGGAAGAGCCTTGGGAAAAGTTGATGAGCAGAGAGATCTGGGAGTGCAGGTCCATTGTACCCTGAAGG
>NW_025214175.1:0-1111 GCF_004010195.1 Chiloscyllium plagiosum | reverse complement strand
TCACTCCCCCCACTTACCTCTCCCCCTTGTTCTCTCCCTCTCTCTCCCCCTTGTTCTCTCCCTCTCTCTGTTCTCTCTGTGTCTCTCAGATGACAGCAGCGGTCTGGTGCAGTCAGTGATGTCAATGGCATCCTCTCAGCTCAGCACAGACACCATCTCCTCGATGTCTGGCTCCTACCAGGCCCCTGGCCCTGATGATCTGTTGGAGTGTATTTCTGAAGAGCATCTGACACTGCCAGCCACACAGGAGGAAGATGAGGAGCTGAAGGTGAGACTCTGGCTATCACTGCCGAGGTCAGTATTTCACACAATCTCGACAGTGCAGCAAGAGGCCATTGGGCCCATCCTGCTGCATTGGCTCTTCTAACAGGGCCACTCTCCTCCCTTTCCCTAATATCCCTGCCTGTTAATTCCACATAACCATCCTGTCTCCTTCTGAATGTCTCACTTGAACCTGCCTCCACCACATTTCCTGGCAGGGTCTTCCAGAACCTAACAACTCGCTGAGTGAGAATGTTTTATCTTCACCGGCTGCTTGCTTCATTTACAGATCACTTTGACTCTGTACCCTCACCTTCTGGATCCTGGTTCCTCAGTGGGAACCTATTCACTGTATCCAGTCCCCGTTCACCAGTGAAAATCCACTCATGATGTTCTTGCCTGTCAGTAATTACCCTCAAATCACTGACTGGCTCAGGCCATATTGGAGTCACCCACATTGCTGCCGGTCTGGAGTCACACGTAGGCGAGGCCAAGTGATGACAGCAGTTTCCTTCCCTAAAGTCCCCCAATGGGCTTTAACAACAATCCCCCAACAGTGCCAGGGCCACAGCGCTGAGCCTGAGAGTCATTTCAATTCCAGATTTCACTCAGTGGATTTGTGTTGGACAGTGAACCTGTGGGAATTGAAGCTATATCCCCAGGACTTTAGCTGCTGCTCTGGGTCACTAAGCCAGTGACAATCCCACTGCAACACTGCCACCCCACTGCTGTGGGGGATCTGACACTGTCCCTGTCAGGTATTAGCCTGCGAGTTTATGGGACTGTGTTTGGGATGGTGTCTGGCAGTGTGGGACTGTGGGAGGGTGTGTGTCAGGGTGGGACTGTGTTT
>NW_025214174.1:38800-40000 GCF_004010195.1 Chiloscyllium plagiosum | reverse complement strand
CCCCCTGCTGTGTGAGGGAGGCTGGGCCCCCTCCCTCGTCTCTCTCCCATGTTCCCCCATCCCCTCCCCTGTTCGCCCACCCCCCCTCCTTTTTAACATGCTGGTGGGCTGTCCTGTAGTACACCGATGTGCCTTGGGGGTTGTATTCTGTCTGTTTGACGCTCCCTCGAATCATGCGGGTGCTAGGTAAATGCAGATTTGTGAATCGAGCAGCAGTGTCCTGCCCCTGAGCTGAGGAGGGTCAGATGATTCGTACAGGGTGTGTGGTGGAGCTGCACAGCCTGTGTGCTCGCTAACAGCACTGTCTGCCGTTACACTGGAATCCCTATCCCATCTCCCCAGTTGCCTGCTTTCCCACCAGCCACTCACTGCCTGCCTTCTGAATGTCTTCTCTCCCTGCAGGGACCAAGGGGATATGCCACTGTCTGCGAGATCTCTGAGGTAAGCTAGCTCGCACTCACACGGGGTTAACTCCAACCCAAATTAAACTGCTCCTTCATACACTGCTGTCGGGCCAGCGAGCTGATGCTTGGTGAATCAACTGAGCATTTACTGTGGCCACTGTTGCTCCCTGAGCAGTACCCTCACACCTCTCATTCTCATGCTCTCTCTCTCTCTCTGTGTCTCTTGCATGCTTTCTCTCTCGTCGCTCTCTCTGTGTCTCTCTCGCTCTCTCTTTCTCGCGCTCGCTGTCTGTCTCTCTCTCTGTCTCTGTCTCATGCTTTCTTGCTCTCACTCTCATTGTTTCTCTCTCGTTCTCCCTCACTTGCTCGCTCTTTCTTTCTCACTGTCTCTCTCTCGCTTCTTCTGTCTCTCGTGCGCGCTCTGTCTCTCTCGTGCTCGCTCTCTCCACACGCCAGGGTCTTTGGGTTGTCATCCACTCCAGAGCCCCCACATTTATACACTTAATGGTAAGGTCCGAGGGAGTGTTGCTGAACAAAGAGACCTCGGAGTGCAGGTTCATAGCTCCTTGAAAGTGGAGTCGCAGGTAGATAGGATAGTGATGCTTCCCTTTATTGGTCAGAGTATTGAGTACAGGAGTTGGGAGGTCATGTTGCGGCTGTACAGGACATTGGTTCGGCCACTGTTGGAATATTGCGTGCAATTCTGGTCTCCTTCCTATCGGAAAGATGTTGTGAAACACGAAAGGGTTCAGAAAAGATTTACAAGGATGTTGCCAGGGTTGGAGGATTTGAGCTA
>NW_025214174.1:31630-37951 GCF_004010195.1 Chiloscyllium plagiosum | reverse complement strand
GTAAATTATTTCTGGCTTGTCATCTTTATTCTACTTCAATCTTTTCTGTAACGAGCACCCGCTGAACACAATTAACCCCCAAGCTCTTGCATGCCAACTCTCTCTCATGCACACAGACTGCCACTCCTCTTCCTCAAACAGCACCACATTCAATCCAATTCTATCCTTCTTTTCAAACCCCTCCCCAACCTCTGCCTTGTTTGGCCTCATGTCCAGCCCCATGACCTCCCAGAATCTCTGCACTGCTCTAATTCATCCTCTTCGCTTGTCTGATTTTCTTCATAGCTGTCTTCAGTTACCTGGGCCCTAAACTGGAATCCTCTATATAAAAATCTCTCTCCACCTTTAAACTGCTCCATATTTCTCTGACCAAGGAGATGGCTATCTGACCTGCTTTTTTCTCACGTGGATCAGTGTCACATTATGCCCAGCTGCACTCCTGTTTAGGGCTGTGGAATATTTTACTGTGAGAAGGGTGATGTTTTGTGGATATGATTGCTAGTTCCTATTGGGTGACCTTTTTTTTAAATTGGCTCCCGAGGGGCTTCTGTAACCTGGGTTTGTATTTAAATGATTTGACATGTATCATTGAAATAAAAAGGCATTCCAAACCAGAAAATGAAGTTGCAAAGTAGGGTGAGGATCAGTCCTTCATCTATGGTGGCATTGAGAGAATGTTGGCCGATCTTCCAGGACTATTAAAAGCTATTGTGATTGTGCCAACTTTTCTCTCTGGCAACGCAGTGGAACACTGCACTGCAGTAACTCAGCCTGCTCTCTCCAAACAGACTCCAGCCGTCAGCACGTGGTGCACCTTTTCTCCACATCACTTTAACCTCTTGGAGTGGGGCACACCCAGCCCACTTCCTCCACCCCCACTCTCCCCAACACACACTTCATTTGAAAAATAACCTTCTGTTTAAAACAAAAGAAAACACCTTAATTGAATAGTACAGAGTTTAGAGGGGTATATATAGAGAGAGAGATTAGGGAGGGCTAGACAGGGAGGCAGGTGGAGAGCACGGAGGGAGAAAAAATAGATATGGGGTAGAATGAGGGTAGAGAGTAGAGAAAGACAAAGACAGAGTAGAGAGAAAGTCTCCTCTGGCTTTCTAGAATTGGAACACAGCTAGTCTGAGTCCCTCCACCCTCTCCCTGTATGCCATGTTTTCTGTCCAGGTAACAACCCAAGTCCCTTTTGAAGGCCTCAACTGAATCTGTCACCAGAGCATTCTCAGGAATTGCACCCAGAACATCATAGAACACTTTTTAATCAATGATATTTTGGATTGCAGGCAGTCTTGTAATGTAGGAAACACATCAGCCAACTTATGCACTGCAAGATTCCGTAAACGCCTATGAGAGGATCATTTGCTTTTGAGATTTGTTGGGGGAAGACAACTCTCCTTTTCTTCCTTGAACAGGCCCATGAAATATTTTAGACCCACCCAAGAATGCAAAGGAGGCCAGTTCTGGCTTCACCAGGATGCTGGCAGCTCCAGCAGTACAGCGCTCCCAGAGTATTCCATTGGGCTGTTAGTCTGGATTATGTATCTGGGGTGGAATTGAAAACCACACCCAATTGCGAGAAGGGGTCAAAGCATTATCTACTGAGTCACAACTGACATGGAGGCCAGAGTCTATTCCAAGTTCAGATCAGATACACAGGTCAGAGTGTACAACAGTGTGCCCATGATGGTGAGTCTACACTGTCTTCTGCCCATTCCTGATGCCTTCAAGAAGGGGGTAGTGAGCCATCTTCTCCTTAAACCACTGCAGTCCACATGGGAGATGATGTTCCCATTAGCAGTGGAAATAGGCCATTTGATTCCTTGAGTCTGCTCCCCCATTCAATCACATCATGGCTGATCTAATAATCCTCAAACCCACTTTCATATCTCTTCTCTATCATCCTTGATTCCTTTGCTGATTAAAACTCTATCTCAGCCTTTAATACACTTCATGATGCAACCTCAACAGCCTTTTGTGGTAAAAGAAAATCCAGATTCATGACCCTCAGAGAAGAAATTCCTCCTTGTCTCTCTTGAATGTGTGACCCCCTTTTACCATTTGGTTCTAGACTCTCCCACAAAGGGGAATAACCTTTCTGCAACCAGCCTATCAGCTCATTTCTGACTCTACCAAGTTACCCTTAATGACATGGAAATTCACATTCCATAAATGTAAATATAGGTGACACCAGATTTGCCAATTGTGGATGGATATATTCCTAGAGATTTTATTACCCTGTCTCCTCATGCTCTCACAAGTGGTCACCTATCATGCCCCCATGACCTCCCACCTTCCCTTAATAAAGAAGGTATTTGTTTTCTGGTCATTATGTGATTAGATGACTTCATACTCAGTCCAACAGCATTTATTCCCCAAACCTAATAGTGTTAGAACAAGCAAGACAAGTGCACAAAAAAAAAATTCTCAAAGATGTATTTGTTACTTTCCTTTCATTGCTCCTTTTTGGTGGTGTCTTGTAAAATTGTTCATTAAACCCTAGTGACTCCAGGCTGATGCTTGGGGTGGGGGTGGGGGTGGAGGTTGGCAACTACACACAAAGATTATACAAGGGAGGGAATTTCCATTTTGAGGTCAAAGAGTGATTTTCTCTCAGGGTTGCTGGACAGAGCAGTTAATGATAGAAGAGAGGCTCGTGTGATATGTTAGTGCATTGCGATGTTACATAGAGTTGGAAGGGGTGTGGATAGATTTCTGAACCTGGCAATTGCTGTCATATTATCACATCCTCTTCCTATACCATGCTGGAATGTTAGCAAGAAGCAGTCCCTTCCTGGCTGTCCATGCTGGTCATGGTAGGCTTAGTCTGGCTTTTAATTCAAGGTGGATGCCACATTCATACCAACTGTTGATTGCTATGGCAAGGGAGAGAGTAGAGTAGCTTTTTTGTTATTTCTACCATATACAACTGATATGGTAAATATGAGGACAGCATTCCTCCATTACCGAGGGTGCCATATTGACAGCACAAACTACACAACTGTACATGGCATAAAGTGCAAAACACGCAACTTACGGTGTAACAGGAAAATGATGAATGATAGATTTTTTTCTAGCAGCAATTTGAAAGAATTTCAGATGGAAAGAGAGCCCAATTATCTGTGTTAAGGAACCCGATGGCTTGGGGGAAGAAATTGTTGCAGTCTGGCCACGAATGATCATACACTCTGGTATTTTCTGCCAGATGGCAGGAGGGAGAAGAGTTGGGGGGGTGGGGGGTAATATTGAATATTCCTCAATGCTCTTAGCCTTTTGGATGCAGCACGTGGAGTAAATATCTGCAATGGAGGGAAGAGAGCCCCGATGATCTTCACAGCTCTCCATTGTAGGGTCTTACGATTTGAGACCGTTTGACTCTCAAACCGGGCAGTGATGCAGCAGCTCAGGATACTCTGGAGCCTTCAGGAGGTGGTGTTGCCTCCTTGACTGTTACTGTGTTGAGCAGTGGATTCACTGACTACCAGTAACAGTTCATCTGTGACAACACAGTCCCTCCATAAACCAAAATCCCCTCCACACCGAAACAAATCATTCAATGTTGATAAACCCCCCTCCAATTATAAGTGTTTCACTGTTAATGAGAAACTCTGATTCATAAAATAAAAGGAGCCTATTCGGCCCATTGTGCTAGGCTTAAAATCATACAGCATAGAGTTAGACCCTTTAGTCCAAGTCTCCTATGCCGATCAAATTTCCCAAACTAAACTAGTCCCACTTGCCTGTGTTTGGTCTATCCTTCTAAACTTTTCCTATTCAAAGTGGAGCATGTTGGTTATCCATGATAGGCCATAGCTGGTAGGTACTGCACAGGTGGGAAAGGGTGCATCCTCACTCAACACAAGCTAAAGTTTCCTTTGTAATACAGAACTTTGTTACGTCACCTTTAAAAGGCATGTCACATTAAACTTAGGGTTCATTGTTTTAATTGATTAATCCAGTTTAAATAATGGGAGATTGTTTGATACAGTACCCCTGTAAGGGCCTGGCACCCGTTTCTATACTTTAATGCACTTTAATGAAAGTAGAATAAAGGGAGGCTGCTGGGACACTATTGGTAGAGAGCACATATGACACTGCATTTTGTAACTAAACCAAAATGGGTTGAAACTGGGCATTACCATCAGCAGCTGAGACATTCACACCAAAAGCATTTTTTGTTGTCATTGCTGCTTTAATACAATCATTTACAAAGAATACGTTAGTCATAAGATTTATCCAAAAATATCAAATATAAAAAGACAGACCATTACATTGAGGTAATATTTTATTTTCTCAGATATCATGGTGGCTCAGTGGTTAGCAGTCCTCACTTTCTCCTGGTTCAGTGGTTAGCACTGCTGCCTCAGTGCTGGGGATCTGGGTTTGATCCCAGCCTCAGGCAACTGTCTGTGCAGAGTATGCATATTCTCCCAGTGTCTGCATGGGTTTTCTCAGTCCATAGATGTGCAGGTTAGATGGACTAAATTGCCCATTGTATCCAGGGACATGAAGGTTAGATGGATCTGCGATGGGAAATGCAGGATTACAGAGATAGATTGGGGGGAGGGATGCTCTTCGGAAGATCACGGTGAACTCAATGGTCCAAATGGCCTGCTTCTGCACTGTAGGGATTCTATGATTCGACGATCCTTTCATCTAAGAACTTCAAATCATTTTAATCATGGGGCAAACAATCACTAGTTTATAACTGTTGTACAAAGTATCAGATTATCACCTCATGATCTCCAGAACAATTGAGGCTTTCGTCAACAGTCTGAAGAAAGCCATTGGAGATCAGCCTATTTTACACATCCTGTCACAACAATGAAGCCGATCCACTCAACTAATCAGTTCATGCGCTCAGTTCAGTCATGGCTGAGCTTTACCTACCCACAAGATGAAACAGCCTTTGACAGCCACATCGGAGTCCCCTCATTTACTTCTAAAGAGTCTCTTATTTGGTGAGACCACCTGCCTTCACTTACATGACACTGCCCATCTCTACCCTGGTCACAGAGCCATGCCCATACTCCTGTTAGCACTGGTATAACCTACTTCAGAGCTAGCATGACAATCTTCCCACCTCCAATATCTAAAACTCATCCAAAACTCTTCTGCCCATATTTTGTATGAATGTAGATGTCACTCGTCATTCTCGCATTTGGTGCTATCCCTAACTGCCCTAGAATGGTGTAACTTTCTAGGGTCATTTGGCACGAATACCAAGATAGGAGCAGGAGTAGGCCATTGACCCATTGAGACTGCTCTGCCATTCACTATGATCACGCTCACCAGTTGCCCCCCTCCCTCACATAGCTTGAACCCTTTAGCCACAAGAGTTATATCTAACTCCTTGAAAACACTACTTTGGCCTTTGGTAATTAATTTTCTGGCTCAATCAATTAATTTCTGGGTGAAGAAATTTCTCCTCATCTCAGTCCTAAAAGATTTACCACTCATCTTTAAACTATGACCCCTGGACTTACCACCCTTTGGGATCATCCTTTAATTTAACCTGTCTCCGTTGACGTGGATCTGGAATCACATGTAGGGCGGACTGGAGAAAGGTATCAGATTTCCTTCGCTAAAGGACACTTGTGAATCAGAGGATTCTACAGCAAATCAATGATTAAGGGTGATACAGAGACTGGTTTTCCAGATTTGAACCCCACCTAAAGTAATAGCCTGGGGCTCTGGATCACTCATCCAGTCACATTACCATCATTGCCTTAACTTATCTCCGCATACCTTGACACCGTCCTGTCCCCCTTAGTCAAAGACCTCCCCACCTACATTCGGGACACCACCCATGCCCTCCAGCTGCTCCATGATTTTCGCTTCCCCGGTCCCCAACACCTTATTTTCACCATGGACATCCAGTCCCTGTACACCTCCACCCCCCATCACGAAGGACTCAAAGCCCTCCGCTTCTTTCTTTCCCGCCGTACCGACCAGTACCCTTCCACTGACACCCTCCTTCGACTGACTGAACTGGTCCTCACCCTGAACAACTTCTCTTTCCAATCCTCCCACTTCCTCCAAACGAAAGGAGTAGCCATGGGCACCCGCATGGGCCCCAGCTATGCCTGCCTCTTCGTAGGATATGTGGAACAATCCATCTTCCGCAACTACACTGGCACCACCCCCCCACCTTTTCCTCCGCTACATCGATGACTGTATCGGCGCCGCCTCGTGCTCCCACGAGGAGGTTGAACAGTTCATCCACTACACCAACACCTTCCACCCCGACCTCAAATTCACCTGGACAGTCTCAGATTCCTCCCTCCCCTTCCTCGACATTTCTATTTCTAT